>NW_027106971.1:336570-362779 GCF_000696795.3 Halyomorpha halys
CAAAATTTGAAATAATACAGTCGATAATTTATATATGTATATAAATTTGTTATATATATATAACAAATTTTTTAGAAGATGGTCGAGGTTTGCGGTCAAAAAGAAAACAAGAAATAGTTAACAACTATTTATTTTCCCGACGTTTCACCCTGCTTTGTAGAGCTTCATGTTGGCTAAAAAGATTCAAAAATAACTAAAAATATTTTGACATAGTTGGATAATAAGTTACAAAAAGATAAATTAAGCTAGGGTTAAAATTATGTAAATATAAGTGAAGAAAATAAAAATATTATTAATATAAAATAGACATTGATAAGAATATAAAAAATTTACGCAAAATAATAGGTTAAAAATGAACAGGAGATGTAATAGTACATAAAAATAGAAAAGGAGATATGAGAAAACAAAATTTAACACACTAACAGATGGAAATTAAAGAAGTAAGTTGAGATTAAATAAAGGTCAAAAAAAGAATAAATAAAATTAATAATGAATAAGTAAAAAACAAATCAAGACCACCCACCTGTACCAGTCGAGAGATTTTGAAACAGTGACAAAGATTTCTTATCATTTCTATGTTTATTTATATCGTTGATTATTTGTGTTGTGGTTTTAGCTCTTACTAGCATTTAATATTATGATCATTACAGACATTTTAATATGGGAATGCTTACAATCTTAGATAAATTATAATAGATTACTTTTTAGGATTAATTGAGTATAATAAATCAGCTATTGTTAATTTTTATTTATAGATTCTTCAAAATTTACGATCTAAAACTGTTATAATATCCCAACAAAATCAAGAAATCGAAAGCTACAAAAATCAATTAGGAATCAAAGAAGACAAAATTAATAATCTGGAAGAAGAACTCAAAGTTAAATCTCAGGAATATTCTCAAGTCAGTAGTGAACTTCTTGGAGCGAGGGAAACTATATCAGGTAACTTTACACTTATAAGACTATATCAGGTAACTTTATACTTATAAAATTATGTCAGGTAACTTTATCAGTCGGGCTAGGATTTTCATCTAAATATATAATTTTTTTTTTATTGAGAAAGATATGAGCCGTTTATTTCGAAAATGACATAAGTCGATATATGTTCGGATTGAGATATTAAAAGGTTTGTGCTGGATTAAATTTAAAAATATGTGTTATAGATAACATCGTAGAATAAAGTTTTTTTTTTTCTAAGGATGTCAGATGTATCATCCCAATTAGCATAAGAAACATTGATAAAGAAAGAATATGTTTTTTATCGGTATGAATGGACTTACGCCACTTTCACAATTAATAAAATGACGTTTTCACTTCTTTTCAAAGCAGAAGTCCATAGGAAAAGTAAATTTACCTTGGATTAAAAATAAATATATACCATTTTATGTGGTCAATAAAAAAATATTCAACTTTTATACTTTTTCAATTAAATTAATATTTTTTATGAATTATTGGCTGTTGTGCATGTGGTGTATAATGTAATAAACTCATTATTAATTCTTTGTGTTTATCGGTTTGTGAGTTATCTCGTTTTTTTCCATAATGCTACCAACCTGATACAAAAGTTTTTCAGTCTTTCCCATTGCAGTAGTAAATCCAATGTTTTGAATGGGGCATCCTTGAAGTCGTGTTTTTTAATATAATGTTCCAAGTAAATCAAAAGCTAAATATTCTGAATTTAAGAAAATTGTTGGAACCAATAAAAATAATAAGCAACAACCACCTTCCATCACTCTGGTGGAAGTGAAATTTTGAAAATCAATTATTTATAACAATTCATATCACATTGATGATTCAACTTCTACTAATCAAACACAAAGCTGTGATCTCATAATTTCTTTGTTCATAATATTTTACATGTCTATTTGAAACTCTTTCAATGGTGCTTCATCACTTCATTAATCCGTAGTAAGTTTTTATGTCATGAAATCTGAATGATTTTAAATATATTAGTAACAATTTGCTTTAGAATGAAAAGATCATGTAAATATATAACTGTTAAGGTACCCATCTAATTTTTTTTTTTAATGAACTAATGCTACTTTCCAAATAAACGGCTCATATACCTACTCACTGTTTATGTTCTGGCGCATTTGAGTTCAATTTAATATTTCTCTCCATATTTGTTATTTCTTATTTTTATTTATATCACCAGGCAACTAAGGATGGGTATGATAAAAAAAAATTCTTCAAAATATTTGACAATCTGCTGTAGTAGGTTGTTAGCACAATAAGTGCTAAAATCCACTAGAATTGGTTATATTTTTCTTCCTATTATTATTTCCAAAAACCAAAACCTAACTAGATATCTCCTATTTGAAAGTATTAATTTTTTTTTTTAAATTTAAATATGTATATTTGGCATTTGTAATTACATGAAAATCCTAGTCCTGTTTTTCAGTATAACATATTTTATGAAAGTGATTTTATTAACTTCTCTTGCTATATAATACTGATGTATTACTTTTTCAAAGATTTGTATCATTTTTATAAATAATCAAATATAGTTAGTTCATTGATAATTGTAAAAGTCAAATGAATTAAGTCAATGTAGCTTCTGGTATAAAACTGGAACAAAAAAAAATTATCTTTCTGTCACAATTGAGGGATGGAAATAAAAAATTTTGTAGTGCCAGAAATAAGAAAAATGGAATTTTGACGGGATAAGGTTGAAGAAACCAGCCTCAGTCGACTGGTAACCACTGGATGTTCCTATCTTGAACGGTTTAGTTTCTAGAGCTGTCATTTTTTCATAATTTTAATCTTTTTTTTTTCGTTATTCTCAAAATTAGTTTTTTGGCACATACAGCCTTTTCCATTTCCATGCCTCAACTGCTCTTCATCAATTTATGACTAGAACAACATATTATTTCTTATAAAGAGTATGTAGTATCAAAAATAAATTTGTCATTTTATACAGTAAAGTTTTAATTTTTTGTAAGAGAGAAAAACACTTTATTAAAAAAAAAAAATGTTCTGATGCCAACTTCATTGGGTTGCCTTGTACACAACATACTTATTAACTAGTGAAGGACAATTTGTTTTTTTATAATCTTATTAAAATGTCTACATTGTGTACAAGAATTATACATGATTTAATTATTTATTTTTATTATTATATAATTTCTTCCCTTAAACATTTTTTTTTTTTCAGTTTTTTACCGTTCTTTAGATATGTTTCATTTTTCTAATATTTCAATTCTACAAAATTTTCTCTCTTTTCTTCCATCACTCATATAAATAGATTTAAGTTAAATATGTATCAACTAATAAATTAATAATATTGTTAAAAATTTCAGCTTTAAAGAAAAACTTGACCAGTTTAGAAGCAACTGTGGAAACAAGCAAAAAGGTAACTATTGTTATGTTCTATTTAAAATTAAAGTAGAGCTTTTTTTAGTGGAAAACCATTTAGTTTATTTATAACGATGAGAAAATAATTGACCTTGGATAATATATGTGAGGAAAAGATGTTTGGGGGTGCAGTCAGAGAATAACACACAATATTTTGGCATGAATTTCTAGCCTTCATCGAGGTTGTTTGGAAGACTAGAAATTCCAGCCAAAACATTGGCACAAATAAATAAGTTTTTTAATTTATTTGTGTTATTCTCAGACTGCATCCTCAACCATCTTCTCATATAGTTTATTTATCTACTTTTATTTTTATTATTTTAACAATTTATTTAAACTTTCAAAAAGACTAATCAATTTTGTGGGAAAAGTTCGATAATATGATTATATTCTATTGGAAGATCGTTGACTGACCATGTGTAATATGAGGGGTGTCCAGAAAGTAACAGACATTTTGAAATAAAGAATTTACAAATTGAAAAACTCAAAGTTTATTATGTACATTTGAAAGGTACACTTTTAAACAATTTTTATTCATAATCGCCATTCAAATTGAGACATTTATCATACTGTGGCACAAGTTTCTCAATACCCTCTCTGTAGAAAATCCTGCCACTTGCGAAGTGTGGTCTGTGATTTGATGTTTGTTGGCTTGAAACAACAGGCCAATTGAAATTTATCGTCGGCTTTGTGATGTTTACGAGCAGTGGATAATGAGTGAAAGCCGACTATTGTCATAACAACCATGTAAAAACAATAATTATCAAAATTCTTTCATATTTTATATTCATCTATTGTTTATTACTATTAAGAATGACGGATGGTTTAATTTTTTTAAAAGTGCTTGAAATTTTTTTTATTTTTCTGTTGCTATGAAAATACAGATTTAAGGGTTTCTTGAGGTGTTAAAAACCTAAATCGTTAGTTACTGGAAGTCTTTTGGTTTTTGGAAGGAGCTTACCATTTGCATTGACTGATTCACAATGAATTCCCCCCCCCCTCCCCCCCTCACACCGCAAACAGATTTTGTTACAGGTTGCCTATTTCCGTGAAACAGGTTAACACAACAAAAATACGAAGAGTATGTATCTGTAACAAGAGTGTTAGGATTTAATAGATATCATTTATTTTAATTGAATTATAATACGAGTCTTGAACAAAATATCAGAAAATAATTATAAATCAGAAATTTAGTAATTACTGATGTATGTTATAGTTATGCATTAACTAAGGCCCTTAGTTATATTAATAATAAAGTTAAGGCTTTATTTTACATGGTTTTATAGGTGTTTTGTTCTTTTTAAGTTCTCTTATTTTTTCTAACTTCAAAAGAAATTAAATCTGATCTAAGTTTATTGTAAATTAAAGAAACTCAACTTTGTGTCTTATAAATGAATACAATTATTTTTTCTTTTTTTTCTTTAGGAAATATTGCAACAGTCATTAGTTCTCACTAAATTAGAAAAAGTAATATCTGAAAAAGACAAAGAAATATCAGAACTGAACAAAGAATTGAGCGAACAGAGGAGAATGAGAGAAATTATTTCAGAATTGGCGATGGGTAAAAGAAAATTGGACAAATGATTTTGACTCCATTCTCGAAATATTCTTCAAGGCTGTGTATATTTTTAATTAATTATATTTTAGATTTATTTAGATATGAAATGAAAAAATTAAAAAAGAAAGACTCAAATGAAACTTATCTGTTATGTTTCATTTGTAAATATGAAATACAAACAATTATTTTTAACATGTATATAACTGTATCACTAAATTATTACTTAAATTATAGAATGTATATATATATTTCTATTTTACACCAACATGAATTACATAAACCTGTATTAATGTTTAAAATTTATATAATAAAATCTTTTTTAATTTAAATTTCTTTACTAACATTCTCCAGAAGAAAAAAATTATACAGGTGTAAATTGATTTTGTGTGATGCGAGGGATGAAACGGAATTGGTGGTGGGCCAATGCAGGTCAGTTCTAGCAGGAAAATTTTCATATTGTAATAGGAAAGTAGGAAGTTAGGGAAGTTCAACAATACCCTCAGTGTTAGTCCGATTGAAGGAGCTCCTTAAAGCTTCTACTCTCTTATTGCAATATAAAAAACTTCCTAGAATTGACTTAGGCTGTTCTATTCTAATTATTATTCTTATTCTGTAACTAATAATATTTTTGCTTTAAACTATAAGAGGGGACGCTTATAGCTCCTCTTTGTAATGAGTGTTAAAAGTGTAGTTTCTTATTTTTATTTACTTCCAATTTTATTTTTTTTAATTATAAGTTAATTTATTTTTTTAACCATGAGTCAGTTTGTATTTTGTTATTAAAATTAGATTGAAATTTGTTATGTAAATCGTAGATGTTTAGAGGTTTGTTAAGGTGTATGTATAAATACTTCGCTCGGCATGTATGCAACAACATTACCGACTTCAGCAGGATTAGAGCTTGGAAACAGGGTGATAAGGCAGTCTGCAGTCAGTATTAGCAAAGATTGGAGCGGTCTGACTTTTGTCTTGTTCTCACCATGGTTGTACAATCTTTTTTTGAGGCACCACCTTTCAAGGGATCCTCACCTATTGTCTTATTTGTGAAGACTTGACATCAGCACCAAGACGTCCATCTCTGATGAGATTAGACTTGACAGGTGTTATCAATATGTATATGTGCCTATCGATGCCTATTCTCTTGTTTATATTTTAATATTATTAAATTGGAAGGTTATTTTTTTATTATTTTGTGAGATTATTCTCAGTTCCCCCATTTTTTTTTCTTTTAACCCGAACCAGCAAATATTTAATCTGGAGAAGAGATTGGTCTTTCAATCGGGAAAAATCCCTTGCACCAACAACGAGCTATAATTTAAAATTATATCTTTTCCACTAAAAAGTGGAAAAGATTGTGTTAAAAATGGAATTATAACAAGTTTTTGAACATTTTAATTAAAATATCTTGAGAACTAAAAGTCGGAGTTGCTCACTATAAGTGATGGAAATTTCAGTATTATCCCTTTGTAGTGAGCTATAATTTAAAGTTGTATCTTGATGCTACACCGAGTTAGAGAGGTGAAAAGTGGAAAAAATAGTGCCAAAGCCCACATTGTTATGGTAAATTATATAATGGTAGCCATGTTCCCGTTCAAATCAAATTCATATTGCTAGTGTAAATTTAGTTAAAAAGATTTTTATTTTTAGGGTAAGCTTAATCCAAACAATTAATAGATTTTATACAAGATAAATTACTTTTCAAAATAATAAACTTACCATTAGAAAGTACTACAAGAGATTGCGCAACAATTGATACGGTATTTCCAAAACATATTTGAAATATTCGACCAAATGTTTGCATTTGTCTTAGTTAGTCTTAGATGGCACTTATTTTAGCTATCACAAGCCAATCATATCAACATAGGACTGTTTTCTTACCTCCTAGTCCATCAGGCTCATCCCTGCAACTAGAACTGTTATCCGACCCTTGCCTTGGTTCAGAGCATCATCTCTTCATCCGAAGTATTGTATTATTTCTCCTCAACCTTCCTCATTTCTTAAGATCACACAAATTTCTGAACATGCTTTGTCGTGGGCCTTCTATTGAGTAATCTACAAGCCAGAGTACTTCTGTAACCAACCAACTTCACAAATCAATAGATATGATCTATGACATACAGATAGCCTTGAAAGATCCATGGCATTTGAATAGGATTAAGTTGGATAATTGAATAAATAGTATAAATAAAAAAAAACACTATTTAATAATTATATATGTATATATAGTTGACCATAAAAAATTAAATATAAAAAGATGGTCAAGGTTGCGGTCAAAAAAAGAACAAATAGTTTATAACTATTTTAACATTGAAAATAGTTACAAACTATTCGTTCTTTTTTTGACCGCAACCCTGACCATCTTATATTTTTATAATATTATAAAATATAATTTATATATTTTTATATAATTATAATTTAAGCTCTTGTTCTATAAAGGCTTGGATTCGAACAGGTTGGTGTGTACTAATATCTTGGAGTCAAAATTACTATTGGTGGAAGGTTGGATTCCGAGATAAACCAGCGCATAGGGAAAGAAACAAATGTGTACCACCACTCTGTAACATTATAATCAGCTAAAGAGAAGTGGAGTTGGAAACAAAAATTATGTCTTTATTCCTACGCTGACCTATGCAGCTGAAAGTTGGGCAAGTATTAAAAATTATAAAACCGAATACAAGCTACAGAAATAAAATTCCTGAGGAAGTACTCGGTAAACCTAGATTCTATCGATTTAAAAATAAAAGAATAAGAGAAGGGAAATGAGACAAGATAGGAACTGCTAAAATAATAACATAAAAAAAAATTAACCTCATTCGGCCATGTGCAAAGAATGCTAATCAATAGATTCACAGAAATTACCACACCTATGATTGAGGGGAGGACTTTATATCGAATCTGGCAAGGAACAGGGGTTTTACTCTAGGTGAAGTCAAGAATTTGGCCACGGATAGAGGTTTTATTTAGTTTATAACTATTTTAATGTTATAAACTAGTTGTTCTTTTTTTGACCGCAACCCTGACCATCTTCTTATATTTTAATAATTATAATTTATCTAGCACTAGAATACGTTATTAAAAGTATGATGAATACTGAAAAGGGTCTAACTTTGGGTGGTAAAATATCGGTGCTTGGGTATGCTGATGATTTGGTATTATTGGGTGAGGACAAGGAAATGATAAAACTAAATATAACCGCGGTAATAAACACAAGTATGAAAGTAGGTCTTGAAATAAATACAGATAAAACCAAATACATGGTTAGCAATAGAAACACGAGCAATTTTAGTGATATAGATATAGGAGGAAATACGTTTGAACAAGAAGATAGGTTTAAGTATTTAGGTTCAATGGTAACTAGAAAAAACGAAATTAATGAGGAAATAAAAGCAAGGTTGAAGGCGGGAAATGCTTGTTATTTTTCAATTTCGCAAACTTCTCATAACAACGCACCTTCTATATAAAAACTTAAAAATTAGAATTTACAAAACTATTATCCTTCCCACTATTCTTTATTATAAGTGGCAGCTTCAATTCATAACTTAAAACCTCTATCCGTGGCCAAATTCTTGACTTCACCTAGAGTAAAACCCCTGTTCCTTGCCAGATTCGACATAAGGTCCTCCCACTTATTCCTCAATCGTAGGTGTGGTAATTTTTGTGAATCTATTGATTAGCATTCTTTGCACATGGCCGAACCAGGTTAATTTTTCTTTTATGTTATTATTTTCTATTAGTAGTTCCTATCTTGTCTCATTTCTCTTCTCTTATTCTTTTATTTTTCAATCGGTTGAATCTAGTTTAACCGAGTGCTTCTTCAGGAATTTTATTTCTGTAGCTTGTATTCAGTTTTATAATTTTTAGTACTTTGCCAACTTTCAGCTGCATAGGTCAGCGTAGGAATAAAGACATAATTTTTGTTTCCAACTCCACTTCTCTTTAGCTGATTATAATGTTACACAGTTGGTGGTACACATTTGTTTCTTTCCCAATGCACTGGTTTATCTCGAAATCCGACCTCCCACCAATAGTAATTTTTACTCCCAAGATATTCGTACACACCAACCTGTTCCAGATTCCAAGCATTTATAGTACAAGAGCTGGGAAGGAAAAATGCTTTTAATGTTATTTCACCCCAATTTTTTATTACTGTAATGATTACTATGTAAACTATGTATAATTACTAGTCAAAATTGATGAGTCTGCCTAGTACAGGTAGGGGGAATAAAAAATGTCAGCTGTTTCAAAACGTTAAAAAAAAAATTCAACGTTTATAGTGCCAAAAGAACTATAAATCTATTTATTTTAGCAAATATCATGAAAATGACTACTCATACCAAGAGAAACGTCTGGAACTACTAAATATTACATTAAACTAGCTTTAATTTGAGTTTTAATAGAAATTTGTACGTCGGATGGTTTTTGAGATATAGATATTTCAAAATAAATTCACTGACTACTAATCTTTCAATACATTTTTATGAAATGTTGCTTTTTGAAAAGATATATCCTGAGAATTATTGAACTAAATAGCTCTAATATTTTAGCAAATTCACTCTACTTTAAATGATGTTCTCTTACATTTTCTAGTGTTGTTAGTTTTAAAAATAAATAGTTCCGAATTGAAAATTAGTTTTTTTTTTAATATTTTGAAACAGCCACCATTTTTTATTCCCCCTACATATACTTGGCAGACTCATCAATTTTGACTAGGATATGATTGGAGAATATCAAGAATTAGGGTGAAATAACTGCTTTTTTTTATTCGTGGCTCTTGTACTAATACAATTTACAGTTCCTTGTTCCTAGAACCACTTGTAGACACTACCATGTACCTAGATTTGGTCGGGTTGATAGTCATTGCTTTTCTGCTCAGAGCTTCTTCCCATGCCTGAAGCGCTTGTTGCAAGGCTCCTCCGCTTCCTGCAATTATGAGTATGTCATCGGCATATACTAAATTCGGGATATATTTTCCAATTTCTTGCTTTCAGTTTCAGGCTTCTTTGGCTTTCCATATTATTCTGTCCATGTATATTACAAACAGTAATGGGCTAAGGCTGTTTCCTTGCTTTATTCCTATTTCCATTTCAAATCTGTCTGTTTTCTTTTCTGT
The DNA here is from genome assembly GCF_000696795.3 of Halyomorpha halys. NCBI lineage: Eukaryota > Metazoa > Arthropoda > Insecta > Hemiptera > Pentatomidae > Halyomorpha > Halyomorpha halys. The sequence goes on from NW_027106971.1 coordinate 346,593, forward strand.
TGATTCTGACTATTCCATAAACTTTTTGATGTAAGCTAAGGTTTGCCTAAGTCAGGTTAGTGGGAATTCCTTTATCCTCTAATGCCTTTTTGAGTTCTATCCACAGTTCATTATTAAATTTTACTCAATTTGTTCTACTTAACATGGCCTCTATTCAACTGACTTTTGGAAGGACATGTGCCGCCATCTTGGCTTCGAACAATATCTTTTGTGACTGCCTATTTTACTAATGAAAATTGGTTAGCTTACTTTTTGGATACTGAAATGATACATAAAATAAAACATACTAAAAATCATTTATATATAAAAAATAACTATTTACTCACAAAAACCAAAATAAAAATGTAAATAGTATTATAAATGTAAATATGTTGATTTAATAAATAAAGTTTACCAAAAAGGATATACTAAATCACCAAAAAGTAAGTTCTTACAGTTGGTGCCTCTCACTGGCCTTTAGACCGAAGTTACCTTCCTGCATGACCCGGTGGCTGGATACCCCCCGACCTTACGTAACTCCTTCATACCTACAGGAATAATACCCTGTAGGATGAGGTTACCATCCTTAGAGAAATTATGGCTGGCACCTGTAAGTCTCATCCTGTCTATTCACCTTCTAATCAACTACCTTACCTAAGTTAACAAGCGTTGTCGAGGCCTTCTGGTCAGGAATATATAATATACAATTGGAGTCAGATCTAACACAAGCACCTCGTCAATGTAAACAAATTTTTATTTTTTTTTATTTTTATGTAAATATTAATTTTTTTTTGGACATAAAAACCCTGAAAAAATTAGAGTAGTAGAAGAAAACAACAACAATTTATAATAAGTTACTAAATTTATTAATTATTATTAAACATATTATTGTTATTTATTTATTAAATTTTATAATAAGTTAGTAAGTATAAATTATATCAGACTATACGTTTTATATAGGTTAAGGATTGCCTGAGTCAGGTTAATGGGAACTCCTTTATCGTCTAATGCCTTATTGAGTTCTACAAATGGTACATTACTAAATTTGGCCCAATTTGTATAAAATAAAAAACAAATATATTTGTGTATAATATTTATTTATTCTTTTAAATATAAAAGCCTAAAAGAAATGAAAATAGAAAGAAAGCAAACAGCAACAAAAAATTTATTAATAAGTTACAAGTACTCCCTCGTGTTGTATGCATAAAACAATATTTTAGTAGTTTGACTGGAGTGAGGATTTTAGTTTAAGAATAGCCAAACTTCATAAAAATGTAAAACTTATATGTAAAATATGTATTGTTATAAAGTTTTATAAAAAAAATTTTGGTTGTAATATATGGGTATTTTGAAATAAATATAAACTTATTTATGTTCAACAACGTTTTAATTAAATCAAAAATACATTACAAATAATTTACATTATTGAATTTTTTTTACAATAAAAAATAACTGTATTTTATGACAATAATATTTATATATTACCTTATAATATACAATCGATACCTCATTAGTCATATTTAATAGCTGTTTCACGATGCTTTTGCTATAATATAATATCATGAGGTAAAATATGCAAACCTGATTTTCCTTTTTATATTAAACTAAAAAGCACTTTCAATGAATTTTTAACAAATAATGTTTAAAACTATATATATCAATTAAAACAAAAATTGACGAGTGATGTAACTTGCCAAGCATAAGTGATGATATTTCCTACTCGTATTTAGGTCGGTCATTTTTTCATTTGTGATAAACGAATACTTCCTGTTTTTATTTTAACTATTAATATATATATTTAATGTTCAACAATTATTTACCTACTTCAAAAAACGATAAAACTTCAAATCATAAAACTCTCATAGGTGGCGTGCATTTAAACGCTTATATGCTACAATATATTCATACTCCCAAAAATATTTCGATACCTCAATTACTTCTCTCTTTACATTTTTTTTTATATTCACATATAGTTACATTTAAAACTTCTGCACTAAAATCCCGAAACAATATCGGGCAAAAAAATAAACATACTCGTTCACTTTACCTAAAATAGCTCTACTGTACATATACACAATAAGAATTTCATTTCATATATATATTATTCTTAATTTCATTTTACTTTAATACTTACAATTAAATTTCAATATAATAGTATGCATTCAAATATACACAGAAGTACAAAGGTCAAAATTGAAACTGCATTTGAAAAAGTACTTTTGATATTACTATCAATTGACGAAAAGAATCATTAAGCTATGTGAATAATTTTCCTTATTTCAAATAGTATGTTGTAAAAATTTACCTCGAAGATTACTTCGGACGGTTTTTTAAAGTAGTAACATACAATTACAATTTAGAAATGCAGTTGATGAACCCATAAATATAGAACTTTTATATTTCAAGAATATCTATAAAACAATTTTTTTTTTTAGTGGAACGTTGAAATTTTATTTACAAAAAATTGTTTGTACATTGAATACAATTTTCACATTTGAATAATTAAATATGGCTAGAAATACATTTTAAATTATGTAAATAAAAAACCAGAAACAAAAATACTACGGGATACCACAAGGCTATGAAAATTCACGGAAGACAAGGAATTTGTTCACAAAATGGACTTTTAAAAATTCAGAAGAATAAAAACTTTAGAATATAGAAAGAATAGAAACATCCTTTAGAAAAAAGTCAAAGATTAACAAATGATAAAAATTGTTAATGCAATAACACCAATTTTTTTTCTTTTGATGTATTTTTTTTCTCTTGAAATATACAAAAATTTGACTGTACTTGTATAAGATTAGATTTAGAGAATAGAGCCGCTGTATGAAGATTTTATGAATTAAAAAATTATTCAACATCCCATCTATTTCAAAAATACCAATTTGGCTCCATTAAGTCTAATAATAAAATATCACAAATGAAATCTAGAAAGAGTGAAAATTTATTATTCACCAACAAAAGTTCTGTATGAAGTCTTTGGTCAACACGAATGAACATTGTTTGATATTTATAATATTGTAACGATGGAATAAATTTTTAATTTATACCATAATAATTTAATAATTACAGCATTGAATGGTACCCTATGTGTTTTAAATTTTATAAAAAATCATTTTCTTGGCAGGATAAAAAGTTTATTTCAAATGAACTAGATAGACCTGGGCAAAATTTATTTGAATTAATATTAATATTTAAAAAATAAATTATTTTATGAAATAATTTTGACAACAAGATGTTGGTTTGAATTTATGTAAAACAGTTAAATGAAAGGTCATGACAACTCCAGCAGTGGCTGTCATAAAGTGTCATCATAAAAACAGGTTTTAAAATGATCGTAACTCCACTGTTAACTATCACATATGACTTTGTGCGACAGTATTACTACAACAATAAAGGTTATGATAGGAACTATCAGAGTGTTTCCACCATTCTAGTTGCTGTCATAGCTGTAAAGTTCGACAGAGTAAACAGGTTTTAATGTTATAGTAACTTTACTACCACTACAAATACTGTAAACATCCTGGCAGACGTACACCATGATACTGGCTATGAACAGTATTAATGCTGTAAACTACATTAAAGTTTATCTCCAAAATTCATGAATTTTAAACATTAAATAAATTAAAAATTTCAGAAATTCAGTTATTTCAGAAATATTCTGCAGTTTTGTAAAATAATATATTTCAAACCTAATAAAATAGTGAAACAGCATTGTCTAATTATTATTTCAAGAAATATATGCAGGCAGTTATTTAACTGAGATTATTTTATCGAATAATCATAGTGATGAAATAACTCTTAAATCTATTAAATAAACAGATTATTTAAATTATGCCCAGGTCTAGGAAGAACTAATTAAAAGTTGAGATATGATACAGTTTTACGATTATTGACAAATCGAGTATTAATTTTATTGAAAACAGATCAATCATCACCCCAATCTTAGTGAACATATCAGGTAAGTTATTGGTTATTATAAACCAACGGTTAATGATGGGCTAAACAGTGAAATCCAGATTACTACAGCTACCAAGAGGTAACATGTTATAGTAATAAATCTATAGATGCTAATTCGCAGGTTACTAATATAATCATATTAGAAACCTGTGAATTAGCATCTATTGCATCACTGATTGGCAATAAAAATCACCTCAAACCGGAACAGGTTATTAAAACTAGGTAGCTGCTACCAATATTCTAGTAATAGGTTATTTTAGCAGCCTTTGAATTTACATTTATCACTCCATTTATTGGATACTGAAATCACCTATTACCATAACACTTTGTAACTTAAAAGTAGCTGCTAAAGGAAAATATATTGCAGTAATAGGCTATTTTAATAATCTGTAAATTGTAAATCTGTCACACTGCTTATTGGCTAATAAAATCACCTGTTACGGAACACATTATTAATTAGTAACAGCTACCAAGGGATAACATATTCTGGTAATAGGTTATTTCAATAACATGTGAATTTACATCTGATCAAACCACTTATTGGCTACTAAAATTGCCTATTACCAGAACACATTATTACTTGAGTACTTGTTTTTGAGATTTCAATGTTCAGCCCATCCCAACTGATCACGATCACCTAAAGAAACTGAAGATTAGGTAGAAATTGTGGATGAAAAACTTGCCTCTGAACTATTATCAACATCACAGACAATGAAAGACATTATCATGCTTATACTACAATACATTATCTGTAGTAAATTAAGTCCCTTAATCATTCGGATGAAGCATATACCGCATATGTTTGAAAAAACACACCTTTTCAACTGCAATTTCAATTCCCGCTTGTATATATTACATATATAACTATTAACAAGTACCATTACACATATTATTTTATTTTTCTTCAACAAAACAATTAAATATTTAAAATTTTTAAAAAGATTCATATTTACAAGGAATGTATAAATCACTAACAAATTATCACTCAATGGTTAGTTCCAATAAGGAATACTGTACATATATAAGACATCACAAAATGCCCATTTAAATAAATACTAATATGAAAGAAAATATAAAGTACAATTACATCGTGGGCTATGATGTTCAACTTTGGTAAAATTATAGTCAAGTAGGATTCCATCATTTACAGAAAAAAATAAAATAAATTACAAATAAAAACCTAATACTCCAACAATAGAAGGATAAGAAAAAACAAAAAAAGAAAATTAAAACATAACAGTCAACAAACACGCACGAAAGGCTGAGAGCCAGTATCACCCAGCGAAAATAAATTAGTTATTAAAACAGCCTTATTCTCCAGCCAAAAAGAAAAAAAAACAATACGCTTACATAAACTATACTTTGGTTGGGGTCTCTAGTAACCTACGCAGTCCACATGTACTCACACTTACACACGGGTCAAGTGTTTGCTAATTGAATATCCATAAAAAGGTGGGTTAGTTAGTTCATCTCGATACACTGTGCATATTTAGAGTATTATCTGAGCAGTTCAGGTATTTTTTTTTTTTTTTTTTTTTTGGTTATATTTTTTCCAAATTTATAAATAGAATATTTCTTTTTTTAATTATAAGGTAATTAGGCATATAAGGGGTGGGGAGTGGAAAAATCTGTATTTCCCAAAGAAAAAAATGCTCGTATACCATAATCGGTCATTTGAGGGCAGTGATAAATTCCCATTTGAATTGGAACGAAGCTGTAATGAGTGAGGATGGCGAGACTTACGCCATTGCAGGTGGCAACGAAAGATACCTTCATCGTAATTAATTCAAAGCAGAGCTGAACTGTCGACTAGCGGAGAGAGAGGGCTCAGGCCATCGTGCTTCTTGCACCTCTCCATCTCGTAATGAACCTCCATTGATAGACCTGTTAACAAAGATAAAACATTACATTACAAATACAAAATATGAATACAGTTGAATCTCAATTATTATTAATAAGAAGTATTTAACTTGGTATATAGTAATATCCTCTTTTTTAATATATAGTTATTTTTATGTATAGATGGTTTTAGTTATGTTTTTATTTTTTATGTATCAATGTTCAATATTGTTGAACCAAAAAGCAAGCTAACCCATTTTCATCAGTCAAATATGAAGTAAAAAAATGTAGTTAAAAATATTGAAGATGGCGACATGCGTCCTTCAAAGTCTGTTGGAATTGCTGTTATGTTGAGAAGAGAGATTAAAATTTTATCAACTTTTGTTATTTTATATCATAGTTGTATTAAAATTATGTAAATTTAAGAAAAAATAGAAGTCGATAATAAGTATTAGGGAAAAATATACATTAAGAAAATCATAAGCAAAAACTCAAAATGGTTGTGGGGCAATCGATGTTTGGATCTACTATCCAACAATGAACAAAGGAAACTGGACACTTGTTAAAGCACGGGGAACAGGATGTCTCCTGGAAGCTGGGAGTGCTGACCACTCCACCCTTTGTCTACTGTCAGAGGAAGATATTTAGAAAGAAGTTCAAGAGTTAGCAGTCATCCAAGAAATATATCTTTGAAGGAACAGACACTCTTTGTTTGAATCACCTGGAAACTAGAAAGAGAACTGACCTTTTGTCTACTGTCATTGGTAGATAATTAGAAAGAAAAGATCGAGAACTGTCAGTAATCAAAGATTATGTAATTGGTTAGTTTGCTCTATCTAGGATTTAATTATATTTGTAAAAGTAGCTATTAATTTAGCTAAGTGTCTTTGTGTTCTGATTGTCTGGAAAACCCGCCCTGAGAAAAGAGTCAATAATATTACATATAATGTAAAATAAAATTCTCATATCTTTCATTTAACCTTGTCATCTTCAAAGCTATATTTTAGATCTGAGAATAATAAAAACTATTAAATTTCCATTTATTTATTTTAATAAACCTGAAATATTACAATATATTTTATATACCTACAGATGTAAATAAGTCGCATCATCTACGTACATGCATGTTTATTTTTTAAGTAAAACAACTAATATGTTGTAAAAAGTGACTGTTATTGGACTTAGGACAGGACTTAGTTCTAGTCCTGAAGACAATTAGGATAAAATGTTGCCTTTGAATGAACAAACAAAAATTCAGTGATTACCCCGCCTATTATCAAATCCTTATACATCAATACTTTCAAGAACCTATTGCTTCTTTTTTATGCTGAAAATTCTCTTTTTGTCATTTACCACACATTGCTATTAAAGTAATAAAGAACAATAATAGAACATTTAAATCACAGAGGACTGGTTTGTTGTTAGTTGTCTGGAGTCAATGGGGGTGGGTATATCTTACTTCCCTTCAAAGAGAATATGAAACCAAGAAGAGGGGAGGTTGACCGAACCCTCGGTGCTAAGGTTTACCTCCAGGTAAACAGAGATATGAAAAAACTGTTCATTTAATTGTAAAAATGAATTGAGTATAAAAATCTTGTAAATACTGTTTTTAGTAATTTGGTTTGTGAATAATACAAATATTGTTCCATCAGGCCATTCTTGAGAAATTTATGAAACTCAACAATTGTATTGTGAACTAAGACAGTAGATTACCTTTGATTGGCCAGTACTCCACTGTCATACTAACGTGTTTATAAGATCCGCTATTTTGCATCACTTTCAATTTTTATTAATACAAATTACAAGATTAATCTCAGGTCGCACTTTAGTTCTGATTATTACTAAAGAAAAGAAAATGAAACCATTAAAATAATCAATCTACAATCATTTAATAAAGTAGGTTTTTACAAACTTTTTTACCTGCGACTTCTTAAGCTCGAAGAGATATTTCAACAAATGCTGAATAATAATCATAAACCCATATCGTTTATAATAGCGGGGTGCTAGTTTTTTTGATTATAGGTAAATCTTCTACAGTATAATTCCCGCAATACCCGCTCATGGCCCTCAGACTTATACGTAACTGCCCATCGAACCCCAGCCTTTGGTAGATCTTTCCTCATCCGTTGCTCTTCCCTATGGAATTCTATTCCCTCCTTTATTCGTAGTTCTAACACCCTGCCAATCTTCGAGTATTTTCGACTATCTTCTGTCCATCCAATTCCGGAAGAATAACAATTGAAAGTTTCAAAAAAGCTTTATATATTTTCTGAATTTTCTGTCTTATATCTGTTCATTTATTACATTTTAGTTTAATTGTATTTCATTTTTTTTTTTTTTTCTCTTCTTTTATTTACTATCAGTAGTCATCTTATGTTTTATGATATGACAAGTGGTTTCATTTTATTTGTTTTATCATTATTTTATATATTATGTTAACTATGGTTGTTTTATTGTATATTTTTAAATTCACTGTATTATTTTATTGTACGACATCTTGTAATTTCATCTCTATTTTGTAATTTACTCTAAGGCTCCAAAGCCTAATTTTGACGCCTGTAAATTATTCTAAAGAGATCATTCCCAGAATAAATAAAGATTATTATTATTTTCTTTTTAAAAACAATTTTGATCTCTTTTCTCTCAACTTTATTTCTTTTTAACATCCGACGTTTCGACCTCTCAGGTCATTCTCAAGGATTCCTTATTCTGTCTTCATTCCTTTCTTTCCTTTAAAATTCATTATTGCCGGCTAATTGCCTTTGTCAATTTCTTCTATTAAACTATTATCCTAAATTTAAAACTTTCATTAACTACTTTTTTGTTCATTAACAAGCCCCAATTGAAACACAGAAACCTACCTACGAAGGTAGGTTTCTGTGTTTCAATTGGGGCTTGTTAATGAACAAAAAAGTAGTTAATGAAAGTTTTAAATTTAGGATAATAGTTTAATAGAAGAAATTGACAAAGGCAATTAGCCGGCAATAATGAATTTTAAAGGAAAGAAAGGAATGAAGACAGAATAAGGAATCCTTGAGAATGACCTGAGAGGTCGAAACGTCGGATGTTAAAAAGAAATAAAGTTGAGAGAAAAGAGATCAAAATTGTTTTTAAAAAGAAACTAAACCACTCTCAAACAACTATATTAATAAAAAATAAATCTATTATTATTATTATTATTATAATAAATAAATCAGTGCTTGGATACCACCAAATGTCTAACAACAAAATAGGTAATCATTCAATTCATAAATCACATCATTAGAAACAATTAATCAATTGGAGATATAACTGATGCAAGAATTGATTTAAAACTATATTAAGCATATTAGTAAATGTATGGGGCAAAAATGTCGTAAAAGTGGCAGGAGACTAATCTATCACTTGCTAGGCTGTAATCAACAAATAGTTACAAAGAATATTCTCTTTAGTTTACTTATGTCACCAACCAAAGTTTATGAAGTTTGAAAGGACAAAATGAGCAGGACATGTCACAGAATTACCAGATAAACTGGCTAGAGAGGTCTTTCTTCGAACAAGAAGTAAAGACTATATTTAAGTAACAAGTAATTGCCCCACTGAAAAATATCACTTAATTTTTACAGTTAACATTCAGCCATCCGTAAACTTATATTAACCCAATGAATTGTACCCACTGAATGGATGTTTTAGGCGGGTCTAAATAATTAGAGACATAAAATTTGAAAATCAGTTGAGCTGTTCACTCAACAAAAAGTTCATATTCAGAAACAGACAGACTGAACGTATATAGAAAAATATTTTATCAATATTGTAATATGCTCTTTTTGAGTAAATAGTATATTTTTATTTATAAAGGGTTTTTATTTTTATTTCATGTATCATTTTAATATTGTTCATTTGTTTTGTTGAACCAAAAAGCAAGCTAACCAATTTTAATTTTCATTGTCTACAATAAATACGTTATTCAAAACAAAATCAAGATGGCGGTACATATCCTTCAAAAAGTCAGTTGAATAGTGGCCATGTTCAGCAGATTCAAATATTTTAATAATTTTATTTTAACTTCCCATCATAATTGAAAATACAGTAAATTTAAGAAAAAATAGAAGTCAAGAAATAGTGCTAAAGAAAATATTCAGAAAGTAAATCATTTGTAAAAATCCAAAACTGTTGTGCGACAATCGATGTTTACATGGAACATTGAGACAGGTTTTGGTTTTTGGCAATTCATTAGTAATTAGGGCGCAGATGGGAAACGATGTTTCCAGAATGAGGAGGTCCTCATCAATTTTTGTCTAGCAAGGGTGGACATCTTGAAACAGGAGACATCGGAGAGTCACCCTTGAAGAAAAAAGGACTCTTGGTTTGGATTGCCTGGTGAGAGGACGTCCGTCGGCTGGAAGCGGGAAATACTGGAAGCCATTGTTGAGAGTTAGACATAGCTTTTAGGGGAAGGACTGGAAGCCGTTGTTTACAGTTGGACAGGGAAATATAGAAACAAAGATATCAATAATCATCAATCCTCAAATAAAGATTGTGTAATTGGTTAGTTTTGTTCCTAACTAAAATTTATTTTAATTGTAAAATAGCTATTAATTAAGTATTAAGTGTTATTAGTGGTAAAATGTCTGTTTCTGATTACCTAGAAACCCGCCCTGAGATTAAGAGTCTATTATATTATAAAATTCTCCTATCTGTTAAATATTAAAGCTTTTCATTTGAACTCAAGCTATCTTCATGATATAAGAATTAAGTCAAAAACTATATAAAATTACATTTATTTTACTTTAATCATTTTTGAATTATTACAATACATTGAGCTCAAATTGTTCTAAATATTCTTGGAATATCACTGAATTATTTTATCAATAAAACTAAGGAATTGGTTAACTTTTTAGCACAAAATATTATTTATGAGGTGTGGCAGAAAAGTAATGAGACTGGCAACACTGCAAGCGATCTGGTAACCCTGGCTGCTGTCCTTGATAGATCATGTGTATGAGTACCCTGCCTTAGCTCAGCGTGAGTTTCAACTCCTTCCATTAACTATGTGATTTTTGTGACTGCTATTAGTGAAGTTGTGTTTTGGTCATGCCTCACGCAAAATGGTAAAGAGGAATTTGGAACAACATTATGACATTAAATTCTGTGTTAAGCTTGGAGAATCGGCAAGTGCAATGTTTGAAAAGTTAAAACAGGCCTATGAGAAACATTTTTTATCCCAAGCTCAAGGTTGAAGATGAACATCACCCAGGGAGGCCTTCAACTTTGAAAACTGACGAAAACATTGAACGTGTGAGCACACTAGTGAGATCAGACTGTCGTTTAACATTAAGAATGTTGAGTGAACTTGTAAATTTGAACAGATTTACCTTTCATCAAATTTTGACAGAACATTTGCATATTTGAAAGGTTTGAGCCAAAATTGTACCAAAAAATGCAGCAGAAGGACATTCGAAAAAACAAGAGTCTTGATCTTCCTAACAGAATCGCTAATTTTTGAATATGATCCAGCGATCAAAAGGCAAAGTGAGGAGTGGCATATTGCAAAATCTCCTCGACCAAAGAAAGTTCGAATGAGCAAATCGATGCTGATTTGTTTTTGTGATAGAAGGGGAATTGTTCACTAAGAATTTGTTCCTCTAGAACAAACTGTTAACCAAATTTTTTATAGACGTTCTTGAAAGGCTCAGAAAAAGGGTAATTTGTGTGAGACCAGACATTCCAGACAAATGGATGCTCCATCATGACAACAGCCCATGTCACACTGCCCTCTCCGTAACAAAATTTTTGACCTCAAAAGGCATTCCTGTAGTTCCCCACCCCCCTATTTACCCGACCTCGGTCCCTGTGACTTTTTCCTAAACTGAAAAATGTCCTCAAAGGATGTTATTTCAGGACTTTAGAAAACATCAAAAAGAGTGTAACAGACATATTGAAGACTACCAGCGCTGCTAGCAACACTGGGAATGTCCCCATCGGTGAGGAGCCGCCCAAGGTAACTGCTTTGAAGGGGATAAATTAATATTTCAAAAAATTAAAAACTTTGGTAAATAAAAATCAGCCTCATTATTTTTCTGCCACATCTCGTATGTACAAATGGACAGACTAAACATTTAAGCTCTAACAAAAAAAGGCCTCACGTTCAGTGGTGAAATGGAAACTCATTGAAGTTAACCTTTACTCAATATCGCCAAGAGAGTATTAAATATACTTTGAACACTACTGAAGCAGTATATAACTTTAAATGTTTATTTGCTTAATTATGTTATTTTACTTACATATTTAATTACCTATTTATACGTTTTATTTTCCACTTCTTCACTTTATATATTAATTTTCATTCTGTACAATTATTTAGTTTAATCATTCTGTTTATATTTTCTCTTTTAATTTTTTTTTTATATCCATTGGTTGTTATTGTTCTTTGTCCTTAGCCCTGATGAAGGTTAGAAATTCTGGCTGGAACATTGGCACTATTAAATAAGTTTTATTAACTTAGTAGTGTTATTTTCTGACCGCACCCCAACCCAATCTTCTCTTCATACATATTATCCATGGCCAACTATCTTCTCATCAGTACAATATCTTTAAAGTAGTGGCTTTGGTTAAATCAAATAGATCAATGAAGCGAATCCATCGTTTCAATACCTCAACGATTACCTGATCCAAGAATTTCCTTTGAGATCCCAAGGGCTCTTCTACTGATTCTACAGATACAGTCCGCATGCCGCAAACTACCGAGCTTAAATTTACTTAAGTGCCTAACCTGATGTATAATCGTTGTTGTAGATACCTGACTGCCTTCGTGTCGTTGGCTTGAGCGTAATCGCTTGATTAGATCCTTCAGGAATAAATGCAGCAACCAGCAAAGCACAGATGACGAGGAATGCGCCAAAAACAAATGGAGGTCCCGGCACCAACTAAAACAATGTAAAAAAAAAAATCAAATATTTTACTTCTTCAAGAATGATTATCGTAACTATATTAGAGGATATTATTTCAAACATCAATAACAATAACTTTTTTTTTGTTTTCATAAATATTAAAATCAAAGTATAATATAAATTACAAAATTTAAAACAATGCTTGAAAAAATGTTCTATATTAAAATAAAACTAAAAATTAATAACTTCTATTCATATTAATCCAGGTCAGAATATTTTCCACATCATAATCCACTAAATATTAGAATAATAAAAAAAATAATATGAGAAGCTTCGCTATTGCTATATTTGAGGATGTATATAGATTTAATGAACATAATATATAAATAGATTTAATGATCAAAATTGATTGATAAAGAGCAGACATTCAGCTTTCCAACTGTTCTATTAAACTAAGACTTGAACAAAATGAAGATGAGTTATGAACAATTATATGAACAATAGTCACTGAAAGAAAAAAAAAACTCCAAATAAATTGAGGTGAAAAATTTATAATTTTGAATTTCTTCAAAAAATAGTATTTAGGAGTTTGAGACAAAGCTAAAAACGAATATGAAATGCACTTTTCTAAAAAAAAAAAAAAAAAAAAAAATTGCAGACCTACTTTACCCCGAGCCACACTAACTTTTTATAATTTTTCGTAAATATAATATAGCTTAATAGAATCAGTAATTTAATTATATTATTTCAAAATTTTTTGAGACAAGGTAATTATTTGTTAAATAAATCAAAAATTAGTATCCAATTCTGTCTCAACACTTTATTTTTCACTAGTCCAACGTTTCGGACATTCTGGACATCTTCAATACAAACTCTTCCTCAAATTAATTTAAAATTTCTTTTTCAGGCTATTCTGCCCAGGTCATTTTCTTTATTATAAGTTCAAAGCCTATTTATTTAAAATTTAAAATCATTAACATTTAATTTTCCTCTATAAGAATATCAACAATTAAATACACCACCATATAACAAACCATTTATCATATATACAGAATTGGATACTAATTTTTGATTTATTTAATAAAGAATCAGTAATGTTTTTTTTCTTATTCCTTGGAAAGAGACGAATCGATTGGTGTACAATAACGGTGGAAAAAGCTTATACATACTTTCTGAGCTACAAACCAAAAACCCTCAATTTTGTATATAACTTTTTTTCTACTGGAGAATTTGTGGATTTCATTATCTTTGAACCTTCCCATGGCGAAAGGGAACATTTTGAAAAAAACTGCATGTGAATCGGTCAACTAATTTAAAAGTTCATTGTGGACAAAGATTCTACAACTCCCTTTTGTGTGCGTGTGTATATATATAACATTGTAATATAACACAATAAATTACAAAACAAATTCTATCATTTTTTTAAAAAGATTATGAATAAAGAATTTTTAAAAAATGCAGTATTTAATAATTTTTATAGAATTTATATTTAATAAAATTTTTAAAGCATTCTTCGAAGGAATATAAATTCTTTTCAATTGCTAATCTTAAAATTACCATACAAAATATTCGGCCATAATAAATACAAATTAATGGAATAATGGATTAAACTATATAATCCAGATTGAAGGGCTTGTAATGGATAAATATAATATATAAAATAAAAATAATGTGCCAATAGGAAGATTTAAATAAAGTTTATCGTTATACCTGGTTTGTAAGACCTTTGATCAAAGACCAAGGAGGTGTTACAACCCTCCAGTACACATGATGTGAGATGTAACATCAGCACTAGTAATGATCTTATATGGAATTATACTATGAATTGTTTCCTCCATTCCTAATTTACATTAATTAAGAAATTGGGAAAAATTTGAGGTTAAATTGTAATATTAATAACAATTTATTTTCGTTTTTCATTGTTTACCTGTGATAATCATATTTAGGTTTATTTTTTCATATCACTGAATAAATCAACATAATTGCCAGTTTTCTGAAACAGTACTAACCCTTCATTGATTGTCTTTTACCATTCAAATTACTTTTTGTCGAAACAATGCGCATGTATTTAGTTATTACATTAAATAATTTTTCAAATTAATTAAATATCATTAGGGATATTTAAAATCATAAATAAATTAATATATTATAAGGAAAAAATGTTATGAACACAAGAGGCATTGACTTTCAAAATAGGATAAATCCAAACTGTAAAACCTTCCAAGGTACACAAAAAATAATTGTATTCTGGGACATCTGTCCCACCCCTAAGATTCTCTTTTTATCACTTACCAAAAATATTACAACATAGATCTGGGAAAATCCCAAAATTACTATTATAATTTTTTTCAATGGGCTCATAATTAATAAAGATAAAACGGTCATTATGTTGATAAAATCATCTTGAAATTAAATACGACTGTGACTATCTCACTAACATTGTAAAACATTAAATGATGTTGAAAAATATAAATATCTAGTTTACTGTGGATAATTCTTTTTCTTGAGAACCACACATAGTAAATGTTTTAAAGGGACTAAGAGTATGCTCATATAAAATTGATTACTTCCAATTTGTACTTAACAGAGAAGCTTTAATAATGGTGTAAAAAGCACTATTTGAATCGATATTAAGAAATGGCATCGAATGTTATGGTGCCAGTGCTCATAGTCATTTATCAAAACTTGCAAATCTATAGCATCGATCAAAAGATACAGCATCAAATAAAGCAGAAAATCTGTAAATTGTTATACTATTTTATTTTTACAGAATTATCTTAAATTTTATGGATAGTAATTTATTTAGAAAAGAAATAATATATCTAAAGACTTTTACAAAAAAAAAATATTAAATTTATAGAACCACCCTATTAAAACATGTTTGGGATTCAAGCTATATGGTACCATATCTGTTCAACCAGAACTAATAAATAAATCAACCAGAAAGAAAATTTAAAAAAAGAAATATTTGACCGGGTATTTTCTTACTTCTATGATTCCCAATAATTGATGACCATATCTGCCTGATTTTTTTCTCAACTCCATAAAATTATTCATTACATTACAATTAAAATTAGCTATATATGTGTGTGCTTAGTTATAGATATTATTTATTTATATATTACTAGCTCCTTTTATTTTTTTATTTTATTTTTCTTTTATGGCAGACTCCCATTGGAGTCCTATACTGTAGAATACATGGCTGTGGAGGTACGAAGTGCCCCTTTGAGTCATGAACTCATGTTTAAATACATGGTTACACCATTAGGATTAATTGTCTGGGAAACATCTAGAAAGTTTTAGTATGCATGTTAAAATTACAATTTATAATGGTAATCAATATACGGCAATATACGTTGTTCACATTGATAAAGAGGTTTGATTATACATTAATTGAAGGAAAAAGTGTTGTTTAAAGGAAAGAATGAATAAGGATTGGCGAATGGAGATGGAAAGAGAATTCCAGAAGGAGGATACGAGGATGAAGGAGGTGGTTCTATGGGAGGGCACATATAAATCGATCGGTTGGGATCTAGG
>NW_027106971.1:362879-376009 GCF_000696795.3 Halyomorpha halys
TCTATGGGAGGGCACATATAAATCGATCGGTTGGGATCTAGGCTCTAATGTATGGATGGATGAAGTGTTGTTTAAAGGAAAGAATGAATAAGGATGGTTAGGGAACGTAGAGTGAGGAGATCAAGGATACAAGAAGATTTTTTTATTTTAAAGATTTTCAAAAAGAAAACACCAAGAAGGTATTGGTCAATAATGCTTGTGACTGATAAACGATTTTAATTTTGGTTTTAATGTGAATATTGACTAATTAGAAATTGTTTTGACCTGGGCAGAATAGCCTGCATGGAGTTAGAGTTTTTAAATTATATTATTCCAAAATTGTATTAAGATTGTCCCCGAGGATGGCCAGATTGGCCGAACGTCGGACTTATAGAAAAATAAAATGTGTTGAGACTAAAATGGATAGAAATTAAATTATTAATTTTAAAAAAATTAACCAGCCTCAATAAAGTGTTTAAGATTATAAATTAAATTAATTTTAATGTTCTGTGTCAATTCTTACAAAGTTTGTATCTTGTTTTCATTTAGCTCTGACGAAGCCCTGCAATGTGGGGTGAAACATTGGTTAACAATAAATTTTTTTTTTCTACTATTTTGGTACCTTTATTGACCATCTTCCTACAATCTACTTCATATGGTCAACTATCTTCTTTTAATACCTATTTCAAAATGTTTTTTCTTTTCAATTTTCATGAAAATGACACCAAAATCAAGAAAGTTTATATTATCCTTATTAAATAATAATATTCTATCCAGCAAAAAAACATAGTTTTCAAAATAATCTCAACTGAGAGTAATAACTTTTCTAATGAATCATATTAAGAAAACCATATCATATAATTTTTGTGAAAAACTTATAATTTATAAATAATAAATTCCTGTAATAATATAAAATTTCACACATAAGGCAAAAGGTACACAGTGATTAGGTATGTTGTGTATAAGAAATGCTGGCGCTATCTATTGGTATCACAATCGTGCTATAGACAATAACATAATTTAACAAATAAAGGAAATTATAAAAAGAATGCAATAGGATGACCCTCCTTGTTTACTATATAACTTTAAAAGCTTTAAATAAAAGGATTTGCTTGTGCAATACAAATAATAAACAAAAATTCTGGTCTATTAAAATATTTTACAATATACTTTTTTCATTTGATAAATATTTGAAATTAACTTTGTGTGATGAAATGAAATAATAAAGTAATGAAATGAGTTTAAGCTATTTACTTAATTTAATTAAGTTACAAGTACCTGTTGAATCATATTCCAGACGGGTTCCTGTTAGCCATGGTAACAAAAAGGATGAACATCAAAACATAAAACAAATTAATGAAAACCGTTTTATTACTTCGACCTGGCAGAAACTATTATGTCAGTGACCTGAGCCATTAATTATTTATAACATACACAACAACAAATTATAAATATATATAATTGAAGAGTATAAAGTTAACATGATAATACCTGTGGGATGACATCCATGTGCTGACCAGACGTATTATTGTCGTACCTAGCAGGGTCATAATTGAGATCGACATGGAAGAGGTAGAATATGATTCCGAACATCGCAGGACCCAGGCCGTTACACAACCCTCTCATTCCTGTTACCATCCCCTGAACTAAACCTGAAATGAATTTTTGTTTTAATTAAGTTGAAACTCTCGGTGTCAATATCAAAGATATAGCAAAGTTGGCAGAAAATATAATTCTCTACTCCCTAAGGATCATTCAACATCACATGCATATCGTAACAAATGATGAAAGGGATGATGAGGAGAAAAAGGTTGGGGATGTGGCTTTGCCAACATTCGGCCAGAATTTTAAGCCTTCTAAGGATTAACTTAAAATATTGTCGCATGAGCCACTAACTTCACTTGGATTTAAGATCTTGTCTAAGCAGGTTCATTTTTTACGTTTTATTTTCTTATTTTCTCATCCTTCTTTTTTATACCCCTTCTCCTTCTCTACTCTTTTATTCCTGATTCCTTGCCCATGTTATTAGTTATGTTCACTATGTATTGTTATTGTGATATTTTCTAATTACTTATTTTGTCTTACTTAACTTAATATTTTGTTTTATTATTCTAGTATTTTACTTACATATTTCATTAATTTCAGATATTTTCTTTATCATTTTTTCCCCATAACTTTAATTTTAAATTATTATAATTAAATTAAAATATTTATATTTTTATTTCCTTAATCTTGTTATTTTATTTATATACTTAATTACCTATTTTATTTCCCACTTCATTCATTACTTTATTTTAAATAATTTTCATTTTGTACATATATTTACTAACTAGATTTTCATATGTATCTTAATATTTGTTCTTTCCTCTTACTTAATTTTAATACTACTCTTCTCATATAGTCTTTATCTTCTAATAATACTTAAACTATTCATGTCTGTTAACACTCTTTATATATCAATGATGTTAGTTATTTTCTAATCATGCTGTATATCCTTCTTTTATTGGGCCAACGTTTTTGTTCTTAGTCCTGATGAAGGCTTGAAATTCTGACCAAAACGTTGGCACTAATAAATAAGTTTTTATTTGTTGGCGTTCACAGGCTGCGCCCTTAGCCATCTTCCCACTACATAAATCCACAATTAACTATTAACTCATCATGATGAAGAAAAGAGTTATTCATAGACAGAACATTTTACTTATCTATCATTGATACATATTTTTATATTTCTTTCTTTTCATATCTATTCTTCTCTTATTCATCACTTTTTGTATTATATCACTTCAGTGAAAAGTGGTATAACCGACTCTTGTAGTTAATGTGTTGTTCAAACATTGGTTCAATGTTTTGATATCGAGACTAAATAAAGTTTTAATTTTAAGGTTCTATCAATTTAATACTAGTTTCTTCAAGTTTTCACCAGAGTTACAACATACAGAGAATAATGGCTACATTACTGGTAAATGAAGCTAACAGGGTAAAATCCTTTTATAAGGATTCTTTTAATTTTAAAAAGATATTACTATAATTTTTTATTTTTATTGAAATTTACAACTGTACATTTATATACATACATCCAGTGAATTTGATTTTGATTTAAAAAGGAATGATACGGGCGTGTAGAGAAACTACCGATTGGTAGCACTCTACTGACGTTTTTACATTAGCAAGACTTGTGGCCATCTTCTTTACAGGCGCCTCGAAGGATTGTCAGGAATGGAAGAGGATGCAAGGTTAGAAACTAGTGGTTTTGAGTGGTTAGGGAGTTTATAATGGAAGGAGTGATATCTGGTTCGGGCTAGATCGGGAACATTAAGGTCTTTATGTATGATTTTATTTGTGACAAAGTAATGACCACTGAGGATTTTACGAAGGATTTTGGATTGTAAGGATTGAATACGAGAGGAATTCGAAGTTTTAGTGGAGCCCTGAACCCCAACTCCGTATGTCCATATTGGTCTAGTCATGTAGATCAGTCTTTTGTAATGTGTTGGAAGTTTAGACCGTTTGTCTAGTAAGTGCTGTAATAGTCGAAATCGATGTGCAGTTTCCTGTCTTCAGTCTTGTGTGAGGATTCCAGGTTAGTCGTTTATCCAGAAGTAGTCCAAGGTAGCGGATCTGTTCAACAGGGGTAAGAGCAACATTATTAAAGGATACTGGTGGCAGTTAGTAGGCTAACGACTAAGGGTAAAGGTGATTTGAAGGAATTTGTTGGAATTTATTTTGATCCTCCAATTATGAAACCATTCTTCGAAGGCTGTGATATGGGATTGGAGAGTTTAGGATGCAATTAAAGGGTTATTATTAACTACTAGCACACGTGTCATCGGCATACGTGGTTGGGATGTTAGCTGTATAGACGCTGTAGAGGATAGGACTGGGGACACTATCCTGAGGAAAACCAGCAGAATGAGAATAGAGGGATGAATAGGAACCATTGTGGTTTACTTGAAATAATCTATCATTGAGAAAGGTTCGGGTGATAAGAAAGTATGTGGGAGGTTTGTAAAGCAGTCCCGGGTGCTAGACTCGATCAAAACCTGTTATACATCAAAAAAGATTTCTGAACTCTAAAGAAGACGAGATAATGTCCACCACACGATGACATTTTTAGATAGTGGAGTGGGATGTTCAGAATCCAAACTGGTGATCAAGAATTATATAATTGGAATCTAGGATGGGGTATTACTATAATAAATTAAAATATAATTTTTAAAAAAATACCTTGCTTATCAGCATCTGAATGCATGGATACAAAAGCACTAATGGCAGGATAAGTGATGCTGGATATTGATGCCAACGTACCTGCAGCCCACATCATCCTAAAAATTATAAAAATCTTAATAACCATAAATAAATCTTGGATAATATTGAACAAATATTATGTTTTAATATAGACATAATAATTTGTTTCTGACATAAAAATCTAGGTTTTAATATCAGGAACTCAAAGCTTAGACAAAAAAAACTAAACCGAATAATCTTCATTGATGGATAGATCTACTATTAATCACATCTCTTCAAGAGGCACGTTGTGACCTGTTTTAACATCTTTGATTTAAGAATATTAGATATACTAAATCAAATCATACAGAAAAAGTTCAACTGTTTGAAAAATAAGGGATTCAGTGGACATAGTGATTAAATTCATTTTTGTTAAAAATTATGGTATTTTTATTCTTTTTTAGTTACACATAACTTGCTACTCAAGGAAAAAAAATTCAACAACTAATTAAATCATTAAAGCTCTTAAAATTTATCATAATGCAGTAATTAATGACCGTTCGAGCAGTGCTGCTCTACGCCTCGGAAACTTGGGCACTTTCGAAGGCCAATAAAAGGGATCTCAAACGTTTGAGAGAAAGATACTCAGACGCATCTACGGCCCAGTAAAGAATGGTTCAGCTTAGAAAAGACGCATGAATAGGGAAGTCTACTTTTTAATTGGTAAGGCTGATGTTGGAAAAATAGTGAGAATTGGTAGGCAGCGCTGGGCAGGCCATGCGGCAAGGATGGGAACTAATGAGATCCCAAATAAACTTCTCAATGAGCGCCTACATGGAACACAGCCAAGAGGCTGCCCAAAGCTTCGATGGTTGGATGGTGTTAAAGAGGACAAGGCCCCTGTTCGGAGTGAGGAATTGGAGAGCAGCTGCACTTAACAGATTAAACTGGTGGAAGCTGCTTGAGGAGGCCAGGACCCAGTAATGGGTTGTCGCACCGATTGATGATGATGAATAATTGACCGTATCTATTATAAGAGGAGAAGGACAAATTTTGTCTGAACAAGTAGAAATCAATTTAGTTCACTCCTACAAAGATAAGTGTCATAGACTACTTTATGGTATGTTAAAGTAGCTTTAATTAGAGTACTGCCAGACATCTCTAATTAAAAAACTCTATCTCGAAAACTATTGAACACAAACAGCTCTATTAGGGCTCATATTTTAGCAAATTTACTCTACTTAAATGATGTTCTATTAGGTTTTCTCGTTTTTTTGTAGTTTTAAAGATATGGAGCTCCAAAAGAAAAATTATTTTGTGTAACGTTTTGAAACAGCTAAATTTTGACCAGTAACTAAACATAATTTTCATTAAAGATATCAAAAATTGGGGTGAAATAACAGACTTTTTGCTACCGGGCTACTCTTGTACTATTATTTGTGTTTTTCACAGATGACAACCATCACCAAAAAATTTACAAAGAAAAATTCACTGAGAAGAAAAGACAATAAAAAAAAAAAACTATCATTTTCTTTTGAATAGTATACATCGATTTTAAAAATACGTATTTTACTTCCAAACTATCAGACTCCATGTATTAAGAATTTATATCTCTGAGGAGCAAATGAATTTTAGATAGTAAAAAGTTATAAAAACTAAATGCCTCAGATAGGAATAATATTTTCAATAATTTAGGCTTACACTATTTTATTTCAGTAATGAAGAGGTAAATAATTTGTTCCATCCAAACGAAAAATTTCTTCTGAGACAATTTAATAGTTAACTCCTATCTATATTCCTTGTAAGATACATAATAAAAATTATAAAGAGAAAATAATACAAAACAATACAAATGAAAAAACCAAGGATATGAGACATGACGATGAATTTTTCTAAAATTGCAAATAATTAAAAGAAAAACAAAACAAAAAAAAATGAAAGAGATAATTAAACATTAGCTAGATACAGTATAATAAATAATAATGAGTTTAGTTTTAATGAAATACTAAATAGTGGTTATAATTAAAAATTTAAAAACAATTTATGTTACTAATTTTTAAAAGTCTTAGTTAAAAAAATTTAAAACAGAGAAAGAATATTTCATAACAATATGTCAATACAATTAATAAAATTGATTTTTAAAAATAATCAGTACAGGTTAGATAAAATTACAAGATTTCATAACTAAAGGTTTTCATGCATAGTATTAGGCAAATCCTATAGTTAACAAAAACAATACTGAGCTAATTCCAAACGACTCGTATACAGAATGAACATTTTAGATAAATATATTTTATAATATAATAAATTTTATAAAAGTTGAAGAAATAATAATGTACACAATTTTTAATTATATATCTCAATAGTTAATTAAACGAAAATCAATTAGATTAAAAATATTTGTGTACAAATAGTAGATTACACTTATATAATGATGAAGAAGTATAAAAAGTTTTTAAATTATGAAAGATTTGAGATATTATACAATTGACTAGAAAACCATAAAAAAAAAAAAAGAAAAGAAAGTTAATAAGTTTAAGTGTTCTTTGACCTTTAATCGGTAATACATTTTTTTTAAGACAGAATTTTTTATTTTAATCATTATTATTGCTAATATTCTAGTTTTTAAAAATGATGAATGACATGATCACACTTGTTACCGATTTTTTATCTTAAGAATTTTTATTATTGTTTTATTACAATTGATAGTTACAGGGAATGACGGTCCTATATCACTTTTAAAATATTTTCTTAAAACGGGAAGAGGTGAATTTAAGATAGTCTGATTGAGCAATATTTAATAATAAGTGTCTGAAATTGAAAAACAGCATGAAACACCCCTCCTGGTAGCCTTACTTATCTGACTTTCCAAACAGACAATTATACCAAGTAGTTTGGTCGATGTACAACATGTCACAATCTCACAAGAGGTCATAACACAAAAAAAACCATCCTTCCCGGCCAGACCTGCGTCACCAAGACCCCCCAGGAGCGACGGTCCTATATCACTTTTCAAACATTTGCTTACAACGGAAAGAGGAGGCTTTAAGATAGTATAATCAAGCAATATTTCAAAAGCACCTGAAATTGGAAAACAACGTGATTATTTTGTTTTGGCAGATAAATAAAATTGTTCTTCATGAAATTTAATAGTTGCAAAGATTTATTTCAGACATGAAAGAGTAAAAGAATTTTTTGTATCAATATAAAAGGTAAAATTTCTTTCAAGAGTATTTTTATTTGCATAAAAAAATTATAAGAATGAATAAAGAAAATTAAAAAAAAAAAAGTTTTATTGTAAAATATAATAATTAACAGTAAAATTTACTCAAACATAAAACTTTTATATACATAAGCAACAATGTTTTCTGAAACCAGAAAAAATTTATGCAGGTTAAACTAGAACAAGAGCCCAAGAGGAGAAAATAGACAGTTATTTCACCACAATTATTTATTACTTTAATGAAGACTGTGTATAATTATTAGTCTAAATTGATAAGCCTGCCAAGTATAGATAGGGGGAATAAAAGATGGCAGCTGTTAAAAAAAATTAGTTTTTTTTGGGAACTCTGTATCTTTCAAAGTACCAACACACCTGAAAACCTAACAGAACATAAACTAAAGTAGAGTAAATTTGCTAAAATATGAGCCCTAATAGAGTTATTTACATTTGATAGTTTCCAAGATATAGCTTTTTAAAAAGCAACATTTCATAGTAAAATGCACTGAAAAATCAGAAGTTGGTGAATTTATTTTGAGAAATCTATACCTAAAAACCTAACCTAATCAATCTATAGATGTCTATTAGCACTCAAAATAAAGCTAGTTTAATGTACTATAAAGTAGTTCATGGCGTTTATCTTCCTAGGAGTGGTAGTTTTTATGATATTTGCTAAAAATAAATTGATTTATAGTTGTTCAGACAAATTTTATATTCATATGCGAATATCATAAAAACTACAACACCTATGAAGATACATGACCTAAACTACTTTATAGTAAATTAAATTACCTTTCTTTTCAGTGCTGGCAGACATATGTATGCCTTATGGTTCCTGAGATAAATTGTTCAAAAATCAAAAAGTTTTTCCGAACAAACAGAAATTAACATTTAGGGAATTTATTTTATCAAATATCATGAAAAATACTACTCCTACGAAGATAAATATTATAAACTACTTTATAGTACATTTAACTAACTTTAATTTGAGTGCTGGCAGACATCTGTACGTCTTATGTTCCTAAGATATAGATTTCTCAAAATAAATTACTGACCAACTAACTACTGATTTTTCAGTACATTTTACTATGAAATGTTGCTTTTTAAAAAGCTATATCTTGGAAACTATCAAATGTAAATAACTCTATTAGGGCTCTTATTTTAGTAAATTTACTCTACTTTAGATTATGTTCTGTAAGGTTTTCTAGTGCTGTTGGTAGTTTTAAAGATATATAGCTCCAAATGAAAAAAAAAATTTTTTAACATATTAAAACTGCCATCATTTTTTTATTCCCCCCTACCTATACTCGGCAGGCTCATTAATTTTGACTAGTACTTATACATAGTTTTCATTAGAGTAATAAAAAATTGGGGTGAAATAACTGCCTTTTTTTTCTCTCTCCGGCTATTGTACTAAACATTTGGGCAGTTCAAAATATTTTTAATTTTTACATACATTTAACTAGAAATCTAAAAATATTAAGTAATTAAGAATTGAAGAACAAAAATTAAATACCCATAAACTAATTAATACAACAGCATATCTCAACCATTAAGGCTGAGTCACAATCATTTGTAATTGTATCAATAATTACATGACCATGTAATTACACTCCTTTTCAACGATAATAAAATTTAAATATTTATTGATTTAATAAACTTTGAAATATCGATCTTTTAAAATACATATTATCCCTACAATGGCAAACTGCCGAATTTAAAAAACCTGATTTCCAAATTGGTTCGTTTGAGAAATTTATTTTGGCAAATTTTTTAATTTAAACTATTAAGATTGGTTTCTTGCATCTTTATAATAAACTATGGAATATTAATCTCTTATATAACATATCATCCCTACAATGTCAGATTATTGAATTTAAAAAATCTAATTTCCAAATTAGTTTCTTTAAGAAATTTATTTTGGCAAAGTTTAGAATTTTCACCGTCAAGATTAGTTTCTTGCATCCTTTTAATTTAATAAATTATGGAATATCAATTTTTTTTATCAAATATATCATCCCAAATTCAATGCTAAATGTAAAAAATATGATTTCCAAAGTGGTCTCTTTGAGGAATTTATTTTGGCAAAGTTTAGAATTTTCACCGTCAAGATTGGTTTCTTGTATCCTTTTAATAATAGTAATAATAAATTCTGTGTTTATTATGAGACATATCCCTTTAGAATAATAATAAAAAATAGTAGATGGGCTTTAGAGCCTTATAGCAATGGTTTCCAACCAGGGTTCTGTGGAACACATGGTTATGTAATTTTCCTACTAGTACTAAAATGGTTCCACTGTTAAAAAAAGGTTGGGAACCATTGTCTTAAAAGAAAAAATAAATGAATAAAATAATTAATACAGAATTAAAAGATGGTAAAACATAATTAAGTCTTTAAACAAATAAATAAAATAAGCTTATGATATTAATAACTTATACATTATATGAAAAAAAAAATGGGAGCATTACAAATTAAATTACATTTTTTATAAAGTCTGATTGTAAATGAGGATCATCTATTTTAAAATTATTGAAACTGGATGGATAGGAAAAGATGAATTAAGTTTTGTAGTGATATTAACATTATCTGGACTTTATGATTCAACTAAAATCCTTTATGATCAATAGGATATCAGGAAATAGTTATTTTCTTCTCATTAAATAATTTTCTTCCATGAATACACAGTTAATTTTATTTTTCTATTTTATAATTATCAGAAATTTCCTTACCACGTCTGAGATCCGAAACCATACCACATCAGTTGTAGCATCTCAAAGAGTAAACCCAGCATAATGGTATGCTTACTTCCGAGAGATTTCATTAAGAAACCAAGGACTAGTTGCGCACCAACAGAGAGAATTCCAACAGTCGCTATGAAAACAGCTACCATAAGAACACTAAAGCCCATAACCTGAAAGCAGAGTAACAGTTAAATTCAAATTAAATAATACAGGGAATAAAAGAGGAAGAAAAATCACCACCTCAAATCAGATAAAAATACAATGTTTATTTTTTTTTTATCTTTTTTTATTAATATTATTTCATTATAATCAAATACACCATACAAGTGATGGTAAATACTTACATACTTTAGTGTAAGATAACAATAATTATAAAAGGCTTAGCCAACTCGAAGGTTCAATGCCGATATAACTATACCACCGATCCCTTTCTGCTTAGAACTCTCCTATAGATAATAGATGGTGGAAATGAAGACTCAGAAACAAAAATTACTTTATTAACTGTACAAAATAAGTAAAATGAAATAAGTAAGACTAAGACTACTGTTGCTATGACTGACCAAGTACTATTTTTTTTTTATAGTTAAAAAAGTAATTTTTGTTTCTGACTTTACATTTTCATCTATTATCTGGCACCCGAACAGGGACTCATTAATAAAGTAATTTTTGTTTCTCAATCTACATTTCCACCATTTATCGTCTCTATGACAGACATCCAAATCCAAGTCTACTAGATCAGTTTCACCTATGTATCGGTCGACCCCTCAGATGTTTAACCGTCAGTTCAGTGTTCAATAACATTTTGGGGATCAGTTCGTTATTAATTCCTACAAAATCACATGCCCATCTTATTCGTCTTAAAGCTATAACCTGAATTATATTTAACACGTAGAGTACCCTCAATTCAGGGCCATCTACTTTTAATGTTATCAATCCAGTAATAAGAATGAAAATTACTACAGAAAAATAAAGGACAAAATAATAATTATAATAAAAGTTTAGTGAAGCCGAAGGTTCAATGCTGATACCACCACTCATTCTCTACACACCTCTGTCCAGTGATGCCCCTCCATTCCCAAAACTACCCATAATCCATAATATACTATAATATAACAAATTATAGAAATTATTAATCTATAAATCAATAAGCAAATTATCCATTTATTTATTGTTTTATTAATAGCTAATAATCAACCTAAATGGTTAACTGATGAATATCCTAATATTTTTCACAATGTTTGATTAATACCTCCCAAACTTCCATAAAATAAAACAGCAGTTATAGAGCCAGAAATAGAAGCCTCAACATGAACCTTTGGTACCCAAAAATTAAAAAAAGGAATAGATATTTCAAATAAAAATGCTATAATCATTAATAAGTAAAAATAAACATTTAAATTGTTAATAGAAATTAATAAAAAATTCAAAGTATAACCCTTATATTAATGTAAAAAATACCCAATAATAAAGGTATAGAATCAAATAATGTATAAAAAAGTAATTAGAACCAGCAGAAATACACTCACACTGATAACCCACCCAAAAATAAAAAAATGATCCCCATCTATGTTTCGATCTACTCCTCGGATGTTTACCCATCGTTTCAGTGTTTATTAACATTTTTCGTTACTAAACCATACAACCTTGTACATCCATTTTATTCACTGCAATGCTCCAAAGTGCAGTTCACACAATTCAGTATTGTGTAGCCTTCTGAATTCTTCAGTTAACTTATCTTTCTTTGGTCCAAATATTTTATGCAAAACTATATTTTCAAAAACCTTCAGTTGATAATGAAGTGAAAATCTTAACTGTCACCTTTAGAATCCCATTCATTTTCTGGACATGTAATATAATCATTTTAAAAATTTCTGAAGCCTATAATATCAATTTATTTATGTAATAATAAGAAAATGAAGGAAGAATCAAATTTTAAAAATGAGATTAATGTTTAAGTTGAACAGTGTGACTTACTCCCACCTTTTACTCCTGGGGTGTCGACAGCATTACTCTGATACCTAAAATTTCCATTTCCAATCAAACTGTCGAATGATTTTAAAATACAAAAAAAATGAAAAAAAAAAAAAAAATTAAAGAATTTTTCCTACATTATAGTTTTCAAATATTTATGAAAAAAAAAGTTAATCATTTTTAAAAACTTTTTGCATATTAATAATATAAACTGCATATTTTAGATCAAAAATTACATAATTTTTTTCCCAAAGAAAAGGTGGCAAAATTGAAGAGGTAAGTAGTGCTGCAATCTCTTGTTTCGGGGACACACAAATGTTTCGGTGCATGAACCATATAAATTACACCATACTCCACAGCTTGAAAAACACGTAACATATTCTATCTATTTTTTACATACTAACTTCAAATATTTTTCAAACTAAGCAAAAAATATGTTCAATAAATTTTTTTCGCAACTCACCAACTTGAGATATACAAAAATACAAGAGTACTGCCCAGCTTCGGGAAGGTAGGATAAGAAAACAGTCACGCATAGCATAAGCACTGTATGGTCCTTTCCAACTTTCCGTAAGGCCTGAAAAGAAAGATATTAACACTATTAAAGTTTTATAATGATACAATATATGTTGATGATTTAATCTGAATGATTTTGTATAATTCTATAAAATTAAAAATATGCATACAGCAAACGGATCTGCTTGTTCCCATGAGATTGGTGCACCCCAAGATGACGGACGAACCTTCTCCGGGAGGCTCTCAGGAACAGCAACCAGAATAAAGAATACATCCAGAAGAGCGATTGCAGTAGCCAGAGCGACTACCACACTTTCACTATACACATCCATTATGTAAGCTCCCAGGGCAGGGCTTATCACCATACTTGCAGCAAAAGTTGCAGAAACCTAAAAAATATACATATAAAAAAATAAGCGCATGTTATAAATAAAATTAAATAATACGCATTATTTACTTAATCCATAAAAAAAATATA
>NW_027106971.1:378639-384437 GCF_000696795.3 Halyomorpha halys
AAAACTATTCAGATTCATACTATTTTATTTTTTATATTTTTTAATATTATTACAATATATATCATAAAATAAACTAAAGCATAAAATATGAAGATAAGATGGTTGGGGTGCGATCAGAAAATAATACCAATAAGTTATAAAAACTTATTTAATATAGTGTCAACGTTTCGGCCAGAATTTCTAGCCTTCATCAGGACTAAGAACAAGATAACAACCAATTAATAAAAAAAATAAAAATAGAAAATATAATTAGAATGATTAAATATAATACATGTAAAATAAATAAAATACAAAAGCGCTTCTGGTATGAGATTATAATAGAAGATTGACACCTGTGATGTTTAAGGAAGTACCTTAAACATATTGAATGGCAGCTTAAAATGCTGCCATCTAGTGGCATACAAATGAGTGAGGACAAGTACCCCTTGAGATGTCAATTACTCTGTTACGAATACTTGACTAATAGGCAGTCCTGCCGATTTTACCGTACACTTTCAGTTATTGTGGCAAAAGTGCTATGGTATAACCACTTGACAGTTACAATCATGACAGCATTGACAATCAAGACAGTTTTACTGTCGGGTGTGATCGTTAATAGTACAAGAAATGCAAGTGGACTAACAGTTGCATTAACTACCACGTTTCACCGTCATATGTATACGCCTTGATAGTGAACTGTCAAAACAAATCAACCTTAGAAAATGTAATTGCAATAGACAGAAAAAAACATTGTTCTTACATATTTATCTAATAATTTATTATTGTATCAACCACAGGCTCCAAAAGCAAATTTTTCAAAGAACTTAAAATCAAGGAGTTTCGACATGTTTTGCTTTGTCACCTCCCATGTGACATATCTACCACTCTTATTGGTCCTAGATAAGGGTTTAAAAAAAAGGTTGTCCTGCCCCAATTTATTGGGTAGCTAAACTAAACTACACAGGATACTACTTAAATCTATTTAGACAATTTAATTTTTTTTTTTAACTTACAAAATATAGGCATAGTTAAGTAAATAATATATAATAATAGTATATGAAATTTTTTTTGTTTTATCATTTTGGTTCTTTTATATATATATTTTTCTTTCTCTACTATATTTATTTATTAATCACTTTTTTTTTTATCCTTTATTTTCACATTTTTTCTTTCAAGCCAACAATATTTCACACCAAATAATGAGATAATTCATTACTAATCAACCTGTTTGAAAAAAAAAATTGTATTTGAATAAATATATCTAGGAAAATAAAAGAACATAGTAGGTTTTATTAGAACACAATTAGAAGCTCGTTAAATTAGTCATAAAGTAGTTTATGATGATTAATTACCCATGAATAATATGAAATTAATCATCTTTGTCAACATAAATTCACAATTTTTTTCTTCTCTACGTTATTTAGAAAAAAATATTAGTGTTTGAAAAACTGTATATTGGAAAATGTTGAACACGATGACTACTTTTTTTTTTGTTATTGAAATTTACAACTATACAAAAAAATACAATAAGTAAATTTGAGGAAAGTTTTGAACACTTGATAATCATGGGTAACACCCAATGATGGCCCAGTGGCCATCTTCTTTTCAGACACCTGGAAGGATTATTAGGGATTGTTAAGGATGGGAGATTAAGAACTAATGGGTTAGGATGGGTAAAGAGTGTGAAATGAAAGGATGCATATCTCTTTCGGGCCACTGAATACCGCTTCACTTATTACAAGGGAAGCGATACTTGCTTATTTAAGAATGAAAGAAAACAGAAAGAGATGGTAGAACCTATTGGCCATTCGAAAATAGCTGAAGTGGTGGA
The DNA here is from genome assembly GCF_000696795.3 of Halyomorpha halys. Taxonomy (NCBI): domain Eukaryota; kingdom Metazoa; phylum Arthropoda; class Insecta; order Hemiptera; family Pentatomidae; genus Halyomorpha; species Halyomorpha halys. The sequence goes on from NW_027106971.1 coordinate 380,450, forward strand.
AAGCGAGTTACCAATATGAGAATACCGCTCAAGGTTCAGTAGAAACCCCAAGAGATTGTCTGCCTTGTTTCACATATGGATCAAGAAAGGATTCGACTGGTCTAACGGGGAATGAGGTATATATAGAACACTTAGGCAAAGAACTAAGCTTCCCAATAGGCAGATACTTGATTGTTTTTCAGACAGAAATCAGCAGCTGAGAAAGGACAGGTATCACCATCTTTTCAGTCCCCCTTGGCCTTGAGACACCTAAAGTCACCTTTTTACATTGATGAGAGAATGGAAACAAGCTTTGAGGCATAGGCGAGCTCAATGAAGCTTAAGTTAGTGTGAGTCCCTGGACATTAGGGAATCACTGCTGATGAAAAAGCTGACCAGCCTGCTAGTAAGGGCGCCCTCCTATAGGGCCAGAACCATTCCTAGGCATCTTTAAAAAGCAAGGAGTGGAGGGAATGTATAGGGCTAAGACAGGCCAAGATACTAATAACTAAACCCTCTACCTCTAGAACTAAGTGACTGCTAGGCCTAAACAGAAATGAACTCCAATTACTAATAGGAGGTCATAGCAGACTTGAAGACATCTTAAGATTTGTGGAGTAGTTCACTATGAAACCTACCGCTTAAGTTGAAAGGCCCCAGAAACTGTCGTACATAATATAGCAGATTCATCTTTTTTGTGTTTTACAGGAATAAAGTAGATAGTTAGAGGTATGCACAGAGACAAGAAAAGGACAAAAAACCCTGGTCTTCCAAATAAATTAAAAAAAAAAAAATTAATACTTAAATTTATTGTAAATAATACTGTTCACCCCATGTTTAATATTTAAGTTGAAAATAGTATTTACTAAGTATTAGTATTCAATTCAATTACATTTATTTTTATTTATATTACTTTCTTTACAATTTTTGTTTATTTAAAAAGAAACATATAAACATGGGTATTTTATATATCTATTATAATAATTAAGCAAGATAAACGGTTGTTAGGGTTGTTAAACCGTTGTTAAGGCGTCGCCTAGCAACATGCCAACGATTTACATTTTACAATTACTAGCTGCGTCTAATTAGACGACTAATTAAATAATGAATAAATTTCGGTTTTACTAAAAAATTGAATGTTCTAGTAATTTCAAAAAGTTATGACTTTTTATCATACAGTTTGGTGATTTTTGAAATATTAAGACTGCTAGTATATTGAGATATTATGGATTTTCCATTATTTCATCTCAACCCCGGACTTAACATCACAACCCTAGAATCACATTTTATTTTTTTTTTAATTGATGTACGGTATAAACTAGTAATTTCTATGACAGTCTTTTTATAAAAATAGATCACTAAAAATGTAAGAAACAAAATCCAATCGAGAAAAGTAAAATAAAAAATCAATGACATTTTTTTTTTAGTTTCTTAAATGGTAATTAATCGCAACTTGTAGAGAATGACCAATAGACGATAGCGTAAATTTTTTTTTTAAGTTAGCCAATATATTTTCACTTGGAAACTAATCATGCTGTAAAATTTATCTGACATACAACTTGAAGATCATTAGATTGTGTTTTTAAACAGTTAAATGTGATCATAGAGGCATTGTACTAAGAGATAGTGTCACACTTCACGGCATTGATGAATAGGACTAATTAAATGCAAAAAATGACGCAGCACTTTCCACCGTACTGGGCCTAACCAATCTTCCAACTTAAAACATTTTGTTTCTCTCAGTTCCATCTTATGATCATGAAATTAAAAAGCGTCCACTATTAATAGTAAATTTATAAACATAAATCTATTCTTTATAGATATAGTACAAGGGCTTAATTTTTATAAATTTCATGAAAACTATAATTATTAGTCAACATTGACGAGTCTGTCAGGTATAGTTAGATGGAACAAAAAAATGAACGGGTTTCGAAACGTTTGTTTTTTTCTAATAATTTATTTATTGTTATTTACAACTATATACATACATACACATCAAGTAAATTTGCTGTAAGTGATATTATGACATGATACAAACATGTGGAGAATCTACCCATTGATAGAACTTCAAAAAGATTTCTAAAGGAGAAGATCTCGAGGCCATCTTCTTTTCAGACGCCTAAGAGGATTATTAGGTAGTGAAGGAGAATCCAGGTTAGAAACGAGTTGGTTTGGGTGGTTGGGAAGTTTATCATGGAAGGATTGGTAACTGGTTCTGGCCAAATTGGCAACATATTGGACATTGAGGTCCTGATGGATGATTTGATTTGTGACAAAGTAAGGAGCATTAAGGATTTTGGACTGTAAGGATTGGATTCGAGAGGAATTAGATGGTTTAGCGGAGCCCCATAGCTCAACTCCGTATGTCCAGATAGGCCTTATAATAGTCATGTAGATCAGTCTTTTGTATGGATTGGCAATTTAGACCGTTTGTCTAGTAAATGTTGCAATAGTCGGAATCTACGAGCAGTTTCCTGTCTTTTCAGTCTTGTATGAGGATTCTATGTCGGTCGTTTGTCCAGATTTGGTCCTAAGTAACGGATCTGTTCAACAGGAATAAGTGGAGTATTATTAAAAGATATTGTGGGGCAAGACGAAGGTTTACGACGAAGGGTAAATGTGATTTGGTGGGATTTATTGGAATTTATTTTAATCTTCCAGTTTTGGCACCATTCTTTAAGGGTGGTGATGTGGGATTGGAGGGTTTGGGATACAATGGAAGGATCATTATTCACTGACAATAGGCATGTGTCATCGGCATACGTGGTCAAGGATACTAACCTGAGGTACACCAGCAGACTGAGGAAACAGGGATGAATAAGCGCTGTTGTGACTTACTTGAAATAACCTGTCTGAGAGATAAGAACGGATAATGAGATAATATGTAGGGGGTAGCAATTTACGGATCTTGTATAGCAGTCCTGGGTGCCAAATTCGATCAAAAGCCTGTTCTACATCAAGAAAGACTCCCGAGCGGTACATTCCGCGCTCCAATGAAGACGAGACTCGAAACGTTAAAAAAATACATATGTATTCATTTTGAGATATACATCGTTAAAACTACAACACTAGAAAACCTAATAGAACACATCATTTCAAGTTGAGTAAATTTACTAAAATATGAGCCCTAACAGAGCGGTTTATGTTCAAAAGTACCCGAGATAAAGTTTTAAAAGCTAGTACGTTTCATACAAAATGTACGGAAAAATCAGTAGTTAGTGAATTTATTGTGAGAAATCTATCTTAGGAACTGTGAGTCGTATAGAAGTCTATTAGCACTCAAATTAAAGCTAAAGTTTAATGTGCTATGAATGTTAATTTCTAGCTGTTCGGACAAAAATTTTGACTTAAGAAATAATATATCTCAGGAATCATAAGACGTATAGATCTCTGCCAAAACTCAAATTAAAGCTCGTTTAATGTACTGTAAAGTAGTTTATTACGTTTATCTTCGTAGGAGTTTTTATGAAATTTGACAAATAAATTTTCAAAATGTTGTTTCTAGTTGTCCGGACAGACTTTTTGGATTTACGAAAAACAATATCTCAGAAACTATTAGATATACAGATGTCTGCTCGCACTCAAATTAAAGCTAGTTTAATGTGCTATAAAGTAATTGATAACGTCTTATATCTTCGTAGCAGTATTTTTCATCCCATTTGCTAAAGTAAATTGATTTCTAGTAGTTCGGAAATAATTTCATATCCATATTCAACAAATACCATAAAAACTACTACTCCCACAAACATAAACATTATAAACTACTTCATAGTAAGTTAAATTACCTTTAATTTGATTGCTGTCAGACAACACAAGAAAATCTAAGAGAACGTCATTTAAAGAAGAGTAAATTTGCTAAAATGTGAGCCCTAATAGAGTTATTTACGTTAAATAGTTTTCGAGACATAGCTTTCTAAAAAGCAACATTTCATAAAAATAATTATGAGAGATAATTTACCGTGGATGATGAACGAGGAGAAGATGGTTGGGGGAGCGGTCAATGAAAAAC
>NW_027106971.1:385132-410177 GCF_000696795.3 Halyomorpha halys
AAGCTATATCTCGAGAACTATTTGACGTAAATAGCTCTTTTAGGGCTAATATTTAAGCAAATTTACTCTTCTTTAAAAAATGTTCCTTAGATTTTCTAGGGCTGTTGGTAGTTTTTAAGATATAGAGCTCCAAATGGAAAATTAATGTTTTGAAACAGGCGCCATTTTTTATTCTCCCTACCTATACTTGGCAGACTCATCAATTTTGACTAGTAATTATACATAGTTTTAATTTAAGTAATCAAAAATTGGGGTTATATAACTGCCTTTTTTTCTTCCCGGCTGTTGTACTATTGCATTTATCAATGATAATAATGATATATATTTCTAAAATAATGTTTAAAATCTATGAATACTGTAGATACATAATGATACACAGAGAAAGTTAAAAATGAAAGATAGTTTTAACTATTGTGATAGTAGGGACTGTACTGGTGATATGGCCGTTAAGTGTCAGCTTACAAGTGGGTTTAAAAAGCGACAGTAGCTTTACGGCCGCTCCACGTATCCTCAACTGTCACGCCGGACCTAGTATGACAATACTGCCGGGAAAATATATAGATAGAACCCTTTAATCTAATATATAAATATCAACATTTGTTTTTTCGTACTTCATGTGGTGCCATACTGGTTCATCGAATAGTGATGGGGAGTTTTGCTAAATGCTTAAGGTTTTCCCAGGAAGGTTATAGCTTATTCCGGTTCTTCCCGTAAGAAAAAAAATTATTAACAAAATTAAGCATTTTTGGCGCGTAGCTCATAAAGTATACATACATACATTTTCTTTATGGATATTATATGCCAATCGATCTGTCTCTTTCTTAAGTATAAGAAAAAATATTACTGATTATTCACTATAAATTAAAAAAACCAAAACATATATATTTTTTTAAAATGAAAAAGCTGTTATTTACTGTTATAAACGGAATAGCTTGATAATATAATAAACAATTAATTAAATCATTAATCCAATCAGTAAATAATTAAATATATTAATTTACATCAGACTTTCAATTTTATTCAATTAATCTATCTACATCCCTAAATCTAGCAATTGTGCCGGGTCTGCTAGTATATATAATAATAATAATGAAGGCCTATCGAACCCGAAGGTTCGATACATCCTTCCAGTGATACCCATCCAAACCCAATTCTACTAAATCAGTTTTAACGCAATCCTCCCATCTACGTTTCGGACCTTAACCCATTGGTTCAGTGATTATTAACATTTTAGGGATCCACTCGTTGCTAAGCCGTACAATCTTACACGCCCTCCTGATACGTCGCAATGCCATAACTTGAATTATATTTACCGAGTGCAGTTCCCTTAATTCAGTGTTATGTAGTCTTCTAAATTCTCCCGAAGAACCGAGTCAGGAGTAAGTCGAACTGGCCATTGCAAAATTAAAACCCAATAATGCAGATGGAACTGACAATATTCACAGTGAACAAATCAGGGCATGTGGTGAAATTGGAGTTTCTACAATACAACTTTTGGTTAAAAAGATCTGGGAAATTGAGGAGATGCCTGAGGAATGGAAGGAGTCACTACTTATTCCTGTTCACAAAAGGGGGCCGACGAAGGATTATAATAACTATCGAGAAATCTTACTCTTTCCTTTATCTTATAAAATATTTACGCTAATCTTAACTGGTCGAATCACGGAATACGCTGGAGAAATTATCTGAGACTACCAATGTGTTTTTAGACGAAATCATTCAACTATTGATCAAATTTTTTCATTACGGCAAATATCACAGACAAAGTTGGAATAAAACGAGGTAATTCATCAGCTTAATATAGATTTCCACTAGGCTAGTGTTTATGATTTACTTGAAAAGTGTCATGGTCTCCGTATATAATAATTTATTTGTAACTTACAATGAACGCATACTCTGGTTAAATTTTAATATGAAAAACAATTTTTTTCTAATTTTTTTTTTATTGCGGTATGATTATGCTTAATTACCACTATTACTTAATTCCCAAGACTGTAGCAGACTCTAATATATATCAATAAACAATAAATAAAATTAAAAATATGAAACAGAACAATAGGAGATATATATTACATCATTGGTTGAAGAAGAAACTTCCAAAAAAAAATTAAAATTAAAATCCCAATCTAATCTAATCACGAACGACGGATAGGTACTCATTTCCTTAATTCATTAATTAATTCGAGGAATAGTTACAATTCATTGCTTCTAATCCTCAATTATTTTTTATTATTCTTTTCTTTCTTATCCGAGCTATAAAAAACTTACGTCATGATGAAAACACGTAAATCGTCTTCGATTGTCACATAAATTTAGGACAGACAGATAATAAAGAAAGATTATTTAAAATATTTCGTATTTATCTATCATTTAGCACTGCCAACATTATTTCTAAGAACTTGTTAATTATTTCTAATAAAAAACATTAAAGATACTTTAGAAGAAATTTTTTTAAACATTCTCCCATTTATGCCAGTCAAACTATTTAATAATAATCGCTCTCTGCATACGCCTCTCTAGTGATGCCCCTCCAAACCCAACTCTACTAAATCAATTTTAACGCAATCCTCCCATCTACGTTTCGGTCTACCCCTCGGACATTTACCTGTCATTTTAGTATTTATTAATATTTTAGCGATCCGCTCGTTACAGAGCCATACGACCTTACTCGCCCATCTTATACGCCGCAATGCTATAACTTGAATTATATTTACCGGGTGTAGTTCCCTTAATTCAGTGTAGTGTAGCCTTCTAAATTCTCCCGTTAACTCATCCTTTTTCGGTCCGGATATTTTACGTAATACTTTATTTTCTAAAACCTTAAGGCGCTGTTCATACCTTAGTGTAAGAGGCCACGTTCCGCATCCGTAAAGAACAGTGGGGAGGATAATAGTTTCGTAAATTCTAATTTTCAAGTTTTTCAACAGAAGGGGCGTGCTAAGCGGTTTCGAAATTGAATAATAACGAGCATTTCCTACCTTCAACCTAGCTTTTATTTCTTCATCAATTTCATGTTTTCTAGTTACCGTAGAACCTAATTACTTAAACCTATACTGTTCAAACGTATTTCCTCCTATATCTATATCACCGAAATTGCCTGCGTTCCTACTGCTAACTATATATTTTGTTTTATCTATATTTATTTCGAGACCTAGTTCCTTATTGGAGTTTAATTAAGCGGTTTTATTTAGTCCTATGGTTTCCTTGTCCTCACTCAATAATACCAAATCATCAGCATTCCCTAGCACCGGTATTTTACCATCCAAAGTTAAACCTTTTCGGTATGCATCACACTTTTAATAACGTATTCTAGTGCTAACATGCCTATATTATACTATTATAATCTAACATAAATTTTACTAGATGTATTTATGTAAATAGAATTGTAAATGTTAATAAACGAATAAAACCTTAAGGCATTGTTCCTATCTTAATCTAAAAGGCCACGTTTCGCTTCCATAAATACAATAGGAAGTCTAATAATTTGTAAATTATGACTTTTTACCACCCAAAGTTAAAATCTTTTCGGTATTTATCACTCTCTTAAGACAAGTAAGACCCATATCGTATTAAAAAAAAACAATCAATTATACATTGATACACTTTATCAAAGATTTATTGAAAAACGGCTCTAACCAGTTTCGAGAAAATAAAAAATAATTTAAATATCGATTCCATTAAGGAATCGATACTTACAGTCAGTCGATTGAATGAAAGAAATTGCAGAACCTCAGAGAACAACAAAACTTCTTTTGTTGTCATTCCGCGAAAACTGGAATTAGAAATGTTTCACGATTGCAATAATTTAGTATATACCCCAATATATAGGAAAGTGGAAGTAATTAGAAATGGATTTTAATTTATTTTTGATGTAATAAAAAAATAATTATCTAGAATGTTTTATTTTTCCGAACGAATTATTAGGCGTTGGTAAGATTGAATGAACGTTCGCGAACAAGTTTTAGCCAGTTGGATTAGTGTCCAACCGGTGCCTATTCGTAAGAGTAAAACCAACACGTAAAATTGGGTTAGGGTTGGTTACACCGCTTCCTCTTCCTAGCCAGAACTAATACATAGTCTCCAGAGCCCTAGCGAAACAAGAAAGTTTTTTTTTTCACAATCATCCGTACAGGGGTGTGGGACAGTGAAGTGTTTTTCTTCGGGACGTATTTATGGAGAACTCTTTGGCCCTTGTACGACTATCTACCCAACTGTCCAACAGTATCTGTTTTTATTCCTCTGGACCTACCTGTTGGACAGATCCGCTATTTAGGACTCCATCTTGACAAGAACTTACTTGGAATCCCTATACTAGACTGAAACGATAAGAAAATACTCGTGTATTTCGATCACACACAACACCCACTTGATAGATGCTCTAAACTTTCCATTCACTACAAAAACTATTATATCCTACGATAATCATACATAAGTAATTGAGCTCTGAGGCTCTACCAAACCATCAAATTCCTCCCGTATCCAATCCTTACAATTTAAAATCCTTCGTAGGATCCTTGATGACCCTTTTTACGTCACAAACAAACTCATTCATAAAGACCTCACACATCCCTTTCGTTGAAGATTTGGCCCAAAATAGATAGGTATCCTTTTATTCTAAACTCCTTACCCATTCTAATCCGTTAGTTCTTTATCTCTCATCCTTAACTATAACTGACAATCCTTCGAGGCGTCTGAAAAGAAGATGGCCACGGGACCTTCTAACTTAAATTTTTACGTTTTGAAACATCCGTCATTTTTTATTCCCCCTACTTATATTTGGCATATTCATCAATTTAGACTAGTAATTATACATAGTTTTCAAAAAAGTAATAAAACATTGGGGTAAAATAACTGCCTTTTTTGCTCCCCAACTCTTGTACTATTATTAAGAGCTACTGATACAAATAATTCATTCGTATATGTACTAATATTATTTAACAAATTATTTCTAAAACAAACATCTGCCATCGAGCACATAATGTGCAAAACAGTTTAAGTGCATAGTAAATATTTTTTAAATGCCACTGAGTCTAATTCGCCGACAAACTAAATTTTCAACGTTCTACCTTATCGTGACCAAAACGTGCTATGTGCTCAATCAACAAGGCGAAAGCAAACCGAACGCTATGAAATGCAGCACGTTCAATGCTTTTTTGATTTCAAAAACAAGATAACAATTCCTTTCATAGTTATGTTGTAAACTTTTATGATAAATTCCCTTTCATAAAAAGAAAAGGAATTTTCATTGATAATTTGTATTAAACTATAACTGACAGCCTACTGATAATAGTTGACTATCGCAAATCAAAACGAATTAAAACTAACGGGTCAGGATTCGCTAAGAATTTGGATAATAGTGGTGTAAATTCTAATTCATAAATTTTGGGACAGAATGCGGAATTTATGTTTTTGGATAGAAGGCGCGAGCTAAGCAGTTTCGAAACTACCCCTTCGTGGTAAACTACCCCTAGTTCTGCTTTATTAAAAACACATCTGATCCATATGCCCCAATGAATTCTGAGTAAAACAAGTTTGTAGCCATTGTTTTTTAGTTTGTTTCTGAGCTTATAAAACATTATTTTTCATTTATTTCTCTGCGGTTAAGCCGCATTGTGGTTAACCAACCCAGAGATTATCACGAGCTGACTGTAATTCATAGTTTAAAAAATTGGTTTTCTTATTTTACATTGGTAAGATTCTTTGCCATTGTAACGTTGATACGAATAACAGAGGATAGGTATAAGACGTAAAGTCAGTTTGCGAAATGAATTAGTATTCGAGACGGACTCTGTTTATGCGCCGACAGGTGGCGGTAGGAAGAGCATGACCGGCTCTCGGCAGCCAATATCAACTCAAGGAGGCTGTGAAAAAAAAATCAGTTGATGGAAATATTTCAGGATGGCTTATAACCGTAAATTTTGACTTATCCTTAGTTATATGTTTATCGTTTATAGTTGCCCACGCTCAGCGAAGAAGGGGGTGAGTTAAAGGAAAATAAAAAAAAATAAATATAATCGCAAAAGGGAAAAAAAGGACAAAACAATAAAGAATAAATTACTCCTTAGGCGCCACGTTATTTTTTCTTGGAAATAACGAAAACCCCGTAGCATCATGCCCATAATATAACTAAAATAAACCCCTATATAAACAATTGTTGAATTATGACCACTGGAGAATACCTTTACATGTAGATAACAGAAAACCTAGGGTTGTTACCTACCCACCTGTTGAATTATCGTAATATTCCGTGAACAACAAAAAAACAGAAGTGAATAAACAAGTTGAAAGCAGAGAAATAACAGCAGAACTATATGGACAAAAGTTTAATAATAATGAGAAATATATGCACACAGAATGAAAAGGAAAAAAAAGAATTCTTATCAATTAATAAAGCAATTAAAACTTATAGGTTGACTTAACCTTAACTTAAATGCTTAACCTCAATAACTATATTTACATTATTATTCTCTTATCCAGGACATGCTGAAGAAACGTCACTGCACTATACCCCCACTTCTAGTGGTTTAAAGAGGGCCTTTAAACTATTACCACTTCACACTGAACAATCGTAACGTGTTCCAAAATCAAACTGTCACCTTCACAAAACCAAGACCCAATCGTCTAAACATATCGCTCGTGTTTTGTTTTCACCATGACAACCGTAACACCTCTTGTCTACGCAGATATCGCCAGTGTTTTTATTTCACCACGGCAACCGTAACAGGCTTTTAATTTAATTTGGTGAAACCTAGACATTTGTATTAGCTGCTGGAACTTCAAGTTCTTAAATCGAAATTCTTTTTAGAACAGAAATATGAGCCAAACACTAAAACTAAAATAACAAAAACAAAAAAGAAACTAAAGTATACCAGACTGAAGGTAAAATGGACCGCCCCAGCAAGATGATTCAGAAGGACAGTCATCAATCGAAAGCCAGACTGACGTGACTGACTTCAATCTCGAAGACACTACCAGTCCGAATGACACATGGAATGAGATAACGAACAGTAAGGTTTCTGGGGCGTTGCATCTTTCGATCTCTAATAAACAGAAGGATTGTTCCACCATTATTTTGGTATTTGGCGGTAAGAATAAAGTTAAACCCACGATATGGACAAAGCACTCGCAGCGTTTTCCCCATTTTCTAACTCTAATTCAAATTTTGAGTGAATGGATTCCAAAGTTTTATGATAATCCACCAGTATTACCTCAACATCATCAATCTGAATGTCAATCTTTAATTAATGATATTACATAAAAATGGAAACATAAATAGTTTTTAATGAATAAAAATATACCATTATGTTTTTAAAAGAGACAAAGTAAGTAAAAAAAAATGTGAAGAAGATGGTCGGGAGAGCCACAAAAAAGGAACCATAAATAGTTAATAACTATTTATTTGCCGACATTCACAATAGTCTATGTTATTTATTTTTTATATAAAATTATTATTGTACATCTTATTTTTATATAATTTTTTCAGTTATAGTTACATAATTTTGAATGAGAGGATTCCAAAATGTTATCGGTAATCCACCAGTATTACCTCTAACTATAAATTACATAAAAATGGAAACATAAAATAGGTTTTTAATGAAAAATATACCATTATGTTTTTAAAAGAGACAAAAAAACCATAAATAGTTAATAACTATTTATTTGCCGACATTTACAATAGTCTATGTTATTTTTTTTTTACATAAAATTATTATTGTACATCTTATTTTTATATATTTTTTTTTCAGTTATAGTTACATAATTTTGAATGAACGGATTCCAAAATTTTATCGGTAATCCACCAGTATTACCTCAACATCATCAATCTGAATGTCAATCTTTAATTAATGATATTACTTAAAAATGGAAACATAAATAGGTTTTAATGAATAAAAATATACCATTATGTTTTTAAAAAAAAAAAAAAAGCATAAATAGTTAATAACTATTTATTTGCCAACATTTACAATAGTCTATGTTATTGCCTTTTTATATAAAATTATTATTGTACATCTTATTTTTATATCATTTTTTTCAGTAATAGTTACATAATTTTTAACCTTACCTTAGTTTGATTTTTTGCATCTTTTTATTTTTTATTCATTGTGAGCATATTTTAAGTTGTTTTGTATCTTTTTTAGCCCTGATGAAGCCATAATAAATAGTTATAAAAATTAGTTGTTCCTTTTTGATCGCACCCCCGATCATCTCCTTCATACTTCAGTACTTTAATTTTTTTACATATACTGTATGCTGTGTAGACACAAACATGGTATATACATACAGATTTGCTGTATACATACACCGTATTCTACACAATAACTAAATGTCTCTTAGTGCCATCAATACCTATCAATTCTGGAATCGTAAGTTTTTGTATTCATATTTTATGAATTCGATCAAATACATAGGTAATAGTACAGATGGAAAATAAAATTATTGTCCACATTCAGAGTGAAGGGGTTCAAATGCATTAAACGTCTACCCTGTTGGCCAGGATAATCACAATTGTCCGATTATAGGGGGGGTGGGAAGGGGGGGGGTTCAGTTATAGAGACTTTTTCAAAGATATGAGTGCCAGCACCTAATAACATTTTATTAAAAGAAAACAAACTTTTTAAACTCACTACATAACTATAAAACATTGTTTGACCTTAATTTTTTCAGGATGTTACTGATAAAAATTAAATAAAAAAATGATACTGAGTAGAAATCAGAAGAGGAAAAAATGATTCTGAGCCTAATTAAAACTTAAAAAGAGTTTGTTATAGCTGTTAAATTTTTTTATAATATTCAAATATATTCCTATTCTAAATAGTAAAAAAGCCAGAAAGATGGATTGATTAAGTATTTGAGTATTTTCGATCACGCCACCAACAGCGGCGGATTAGTTCAAGGTCGGACGATTTAATTTTTATCAGATATCGTTAATGTTCAGTGAATATGGTTTCACAGCAATAAAATTGATCAACAGGTATAGAGCATGTCTTGGTAAAAATTGCATAACGAACAATATTTTTTTTTTTCTAATTTCATCTATGCAAAAGAAAGAGAAAAATCACATCGGTTGAAAGGCAAAATATGGAAGAAAAAAAAAGTAAGAAAGATACAAAAAGAGGGATTAAAAAAAAAAAAATAAAGTTTAGAAACAAGAAAAAAAAAAATGAAAAAATCATGTATGTTTGATTATATATTATATGTTGTAAGATTTTTAATAAAGTTTTTCTCCTAGTACAGTAAGGTTCTTTTTTTAGTTTTTCTACTATTTTATTCAATTCAAAAGTTTACCTTTACAATAGCAGAAGAATGTTGAATAAGTTTTAGTTGCATAATAATATGTTAGTATCGATATGTGGGCTATCGATCAAGTCCTCATTTTACATATTTAACAAACAAATTACAGTCATTGATTAGACGACGAGTATAGGCATGTGAATATTAACATTTAAAGAACCTATTAGTCGAAAACGTCCCTAAACATGAAAATGTTTTACGTTAAAAAACATGAAAATGTTAAAACCATATAGTACAACAGCCCGGTGGAAAAAAAAAATTAGTTATTTCACCCACTTTTTTCATTATTACTTTAATAATTATTACTCAAGACAAAATTGAAAATTGAAAACCTCACATAAAATCTTTCGAAGTAGAGGAAATATGATAAATATGAGTCATAGCAGAGCTCCAATAGTTTCCGAGATACAGTTTTTATAATAAAAAAATTCATAAAACATATAGTGAAAAATCAGTAGTTAGTGTATTTATTGTGGGAAATCTTTATCTCAGGAACTATTAAAGGCAAAAATTTCTATTAGGACTCAAATTAAAGCTAGTTTAATGTACCATAAAGTAGTTTATGACGTTTACCTTCGTAGAAGAAGTATTTTTTATATCTGGTATGTATTTCTTTTTTTTTATTTTGCCAAAATAGAAATCAGAAGAGTTAAAATAAATCGATAGTATTTTCATATTCTATATATCTCAAAACATAAAGGGACCCTAACATGTTGGAAATCAAGAAAGTTCAAATAAACCGATGGGTAATATTAAAATCGATAGCATTTTCATATTCTGCATATCTCAAAACATATAAAGGGACCCTAAATGTCTTAGAAATCAGAAAAGTAAAAATAAATCGATACGCGATACTAAAATCGATAGTAATTTTATAATCTACATATCTCAAAACATATAAAGTGACCCTAACATGTTCGGGATCAAGAAAGTTAAAATAAATCGAAACGCGATAATTAAATCTATACGCGATTATAAAATTAATAGCATTTTCATATTCTGCATTCCTCAAAACGTATAAAGGGACCCTAACATGTTAGAAATCGGAAAAGTAAAAATAAATCGATACGAGATCTTAAAATCGATATCATTTTTCTATTGTGCATTCCTCAAAACTTATAAAAGACCCTAAGATGTTGGAAATCAAGAAAGTTCAAATAAACCGATAGGTAATCTTAAAATCGATATTCTCGTATTCAATCCAAAATCCTCAATGCTCCTTACTTTGTCACAAATTGAATCATACATAAAGACCTTAAACCTTAATGTTCCCTATGTAACCGATCTAGCCCGTACCAGATATCACTCCTTCCATTATAAACTCCCTAACCACTCAAACCTCCTAGTTTCTAATCTTGCATCCTCTTCCATTCCTGACAATCCTCCGAGGCGCCTGAAAAGAAGATGGGCACGAGACCAGCTAATGTAAAATGTCATTAGAGTGCTACCAATGGGTAGTTTCTCTATACGCCTGTAACACTCCAATTTAACTTAGATCAGATTTACTAAATGTATTATAATGTACAGTTGTAAATAGCAATAAATAAATATTTAAAAAAAAAAACTACTTTATAGTACATTAAACTAGCTTTAATTTGAGTGCTCGCAGACATTTATACATCTTATGGTTGCTGAGATATAGATTTCTCAAAATAAATTCACTAACTACTGATTTTTCAGAATTTTGTTTATGAAATATACATTTTTAAAAAACCTGTAATATTGAACGTAAATAGCTTTATTAGGTCTCATAATTTAGCTAATTTACTCTACTTTGAAGGCTATAAGGTTTTTCAGTGTTATTGGTAGTTTCAACGATATGGAGCTTTGAATGAAAAAAAAATGTTTTTTATCATTTTGAAACAGGCGCCAATTTTTATTCCTCCCAACTATTATTGACAGACTTCAATCAATTTTGACTAGTAATCATACGCAGTATTCATCAAATTAATCAAAAGTTGTAGTGAAACATCGTACTAATGCGATGATCGAAATGACACTCGAAACCCGCTAACCCCACCGCTGATAAGAGCGGCCATGAATGGAAGCGCATTATCAAAACATTCGCCCTAGTTAGTTTAGAACGGCAATGGAGCGTTTCGTAGTAAGGCTAAATGTATACGTTGCAACGCAAATAAGCCGGCTGTTAATTAGATAACACCTCGTTCAAACAAACTCGAGTTTACTGCTAAAGGTGCCCTTAGTTAAATATTTGTCTTTGATTAGTAACTTGAATCAGGAGAGGATTATCTAAAGAGGGAGAGAGTAGTACAAGTCAAGAAAACGGCCGAAATAACTAAAGTGTTTTATAAGCTATAGGAAATTCTGAATTGTGTGTGTTCGAAAAAAGAAAAAACCTAACAGAACTTTTTTTTTTAATAATTTATTTATTGTTATTTACAACTGTATAAAAATACATACAACAAGTAAATTTTCTGTTAGTAATAAAATAACATGATAAAACATGTGGAGAATCTACCCATTGATAGATCTCCAATAACATTTCTAGAGAAGATCTCGAGGCTATATTTTTTTCAGACGCCTCGGAGGATTATTAGGTAATGAAAGAGAAGCCAGGTTAGAAACAAGTGGGTTTCGGTGGTTGGGAAGTTTATCATGAAAGGATTGGTATCTGGTTCTGGCCAAATCGGCAACATATGGAACATTAGAGGTCCTGATGGATGACTTGATTTGTGACAAAGTAAGAAGCACTATGGATTTTGGACTGTAGGATTGGATTCCGGATAGTACCTTCCGGCCCAAAAGGAGAAAAAAGGCAGTTATCTCACCCCAATGTTTGATTACTTTAATGAAAGCTATGTATAATTAATAGTTGAAATTGATGAGTCTGCCAAGTATAGGTAGGGAAAATAAAAAATAGCGGCTGTTCAGAGATATAAAAAAAAAAAATTTCATTCGGAGATCTATATGTTAAAAAGTAGGAACAACACAAGAGAACGTCATTTAAGGAAGAGTAAATTTTCTAAAATATGAGCCCTAATAGAGTTATTTACGTTAAATAGTTTTCGAGATATAGCTTTTTAAAAAGCAACATTTCATAAAAATGTTGTACGGTACGTACTGAAAGATCAGTAGTTAGTGAATTTATTTTGAAAACTTTATATCTCAATAACTATTTAACGTACAGATATCTATTAGCACTCAAATTAAAGCTAGTTTAATGAGCTATAAAGTAGTTTATAATATTTATTTTCGTAGGAGGAATAGTTTACAAGAAATTCGCTAAAATAAATTGATTTATAGTTGATCGGACAAATTTTCATTTACCAAATTTATATTCATATGTGAATATCATAAAAACTACTACTCCTACGAAGATAAGTATCATAAACTACTTCATAGTAAGTTAAATTTCCTTTATTTTGAGTGTTGGCAGACATATGTGCGTCTTATGGATCTAGAGATATATTTTTTTAAATATCCAACATTTTATACAAACAACTAGAAATTAATATTTTGTGAGTTTATTTTGTGAAATATCATAAAAACTACTACTCCTACAAAGATAAACATAATTAACTATTTTGTAGTAAATTTAACTAGCTTTAATTTGATTGCTGGCATACGTCTGTACGTCCAATGGTTTCTGAAATGAAGTTTTTCATAAATCAAACTTATTGTCCGAAATACTATAAATCAATTTATTTTAGCAAATATCATGAAAAATACTATTCCTACGAAGGTAAAGGTCATAAACTTCATTATAGTCTTTTAAACTAGCTTTAATTTGGGTGCAAATAGACATCTGTACGTCACATAGTTCCTGAGATATAGATTTCTCAAAATAAATTAACTAACTACTAATCTTTCAGTAGATTTTTCTGAAACGTTGCTTTTTAAAAAACTATATTTCGAGAACTATTGGGCGTAAATAAGTCTTTTAGGGCTAATATTTAAGCAAATTTACTCTTCTTTATACAATGTTCTCTTAGATTTTCTAGTGTTGTTGGTAGTTTTTAAGATATAGAGCTCCGTTGAAAAAATAATGTTTTTGTAAGGTTTTGAAACATCCCACATTTATTATTCCCCTACCTATACTTGACAGACTCATCAATTTTTACTATTAATTATACATAGTTAAAATAAGTTAAAATTATTTTTTTAATTATAAAAAATTATTTATTAGTGCTAATGTTTCGGCCAGAATTCCTTGCCTTTATCAGAACTTAAGAACTAAAAACATGATAAAAACCAATAAATAAAGGATATGTACAATTTATTATTTAATTCATTGGTTGATATCCTGATTTTAGTCTTAGCCCTGATGAAGGCTAGAAATTCTGGCCGAAACATTGGCACTAATAAATAAATTTATCCACACTCAACAATATTCTCACCATTATAATTGTATTTACAAGTCTTTAGTTTCAAATATGATAAATATAGTAAGAGATAGCATTGCCATAGTGAAAAATTTCGGAATCCAGTTTTTGACGGAAACACGTTTAGAGTTCCCTCAAGTCAAAATAACCAATTTTCGCAAATCAGTTGGTGTCTATGTGAGTAGTAAGGCTAGCTAAAAAACGAAAAGTTGTACGAAACTGAAATTACATATTTAAGGCAGGTATATGCTTAGGACGTGACAGCAACTTTTTCGATAAAATCGACTAAATAGAATTGGCACTTTATAGAATCGATTTTTCACATTTTTTTTCGAAAACGTCTCAAAAGATTCCGATTAAATTCAACATATCGATATACAATTAAATAGTCTTTAATATAAGCTAGATCTTATTCTAATTGAAATATTATGACAGGACCTAAATGCCGAATTTTCTAAATGCCTTCCTGTAAATTACATTTCATTTTGTTTGTCTGAACTAATTAATCATTTAATATTTTTGTTTGTAATATAAATTATAAAATTATGAGATGATTAATTTAAGGAGATGAGAGCAAAAATATTTCTTCGAGGTTTGAAAACACATTCGTGTCGTAATATGAAAGTTGAAATGCAAAAATTTTTAGAAACAAATCATATTGACAAACATAGAACAAGGCGAAAAACGCCTAAATAAGTGGACAAGTTTAACTGTACTGGTGCCAGAGTTAGGCAAAAATTAGCTGTGGTTGAAACTAATAGCTAATATTGCAATGGATACAATATTTATTTATCAATGGTTTATTCATGAAAAAGGGTCGTTTCCATGGCAACAATTTTGGCTATTAGTCTCAACTATAGCTAATTTTTGCCCATCTTTGACTGGCGCATGCGCATTTCGTCTTTTGGTCAGTCTGATACTGTTGTCATGTCAACATAGTTGTTAAATAATTCCATTTTTTAATTTCACTTAACCTATATTTAAGCCTTTGAGTTGACAAAATGACTAACTCTACCAAATTATTTTTAGTATTTTAAATATTGATTACGTAAAAATTTAGAATTGATTAAATGATTAAGGACTAAACGTAAATTTTAGTTACGTGTTACATTTTTATATTTCTGTCATACTTTTGCTAAACAAAAATGTTAAATTGTAGGTAGATAGTCGGGCTGGCGGATAATTAAGGTATCAAAATAGTAAAAGAAAACTACTTATTATTAACCAATTATAGTGGTTAACAATAAATAGTTTTCTTTTAATATTTTGATACCTTTATTGATCACAACCCGGACTATCTTTCTATAATCTACTTCATACAGTTAACTATCTTCTTCCGACAAAAATGTTAAAATTTTGGAACGAGAAATATTATCACTGTTAAAATTGAAATTTTTCAATCTTTCAACTAAAAGTCCCATTCGGAAAATTAGCACGGGTATATAATGTCACAAAGAATAATATAAAAACATCTTTTCTGAAAAGAGCTGGGTTAATTTCAATCTAAAGTAAGGTAAGTGAAAGCAGTGTCATGCGAGCACCGAATTAGATTGTATTTTTTTTATAATAACTATGAATATTTTTATAAAGATAAAAAAAGTTAACGAGTTTAATATAATCGATACGATAAAAGATGAAAGTATATCGAAAACATAAATAAAATTAATCGATACTGTAACACATTTCAATTATTCCGAATAAAAGGTGAATGGACTGTTATCTGGAACACGCAACAACAGGTCAACAACTTCGGCCAGCATTAAACTGTATTTATTTAATACATACTTCTCAAGAAAGGATTACATAAATCTGGATACACAAGAACCTCGCTTATCCGCCCTTCTTCGGACCGGTTAAGCGGGAGATCCAAGCTGGAATGTGTATATTCATATGTGTATTAAATACATATGATTGCTGATATTGATATGAGTTTGATGATATTGATATGGTCAAGATAATTTGTAATTAAAATCTTTTAAATTTAAATGAAAAAGTGACAAAACAGGTTAATTTTAACTACAATGTATTACACCTAGGCAAATTTTAAACAGTTGATGTGAGGCAGTGAAATTATAATTTAAGATAGTCCTTGATGATGCCCAAGTTGGCCAAAACGAGGGCAATTGAATATATTAATAGTGTTAAGATTTAATAGATGTAATTTATTGTTTAAAATAAATTTTAATTCAATTTTAGTCTCATAATAATTTTTATTTCTTTATAAGTCCGACGTTTCGGCCATCCTCAAGGACAATCTTAATACAATTGTAGAACCACATCATTAAAAAAACAAATTTTCGATTCTTCACATTCAAATAAAAATTCAAAATTTTTATCACAGTCAATCTTCTCTATTATAATTTATCACACCACATATCATTGTTGTGATAAATTATAATAGAGAAAGTTCACTGTGATAAAAAGTTTTAATTTATAATTTAATGTGAAGAATTGACAAATTTGGGCAATTTGTGTACAGAAAGTAATGACCAGGACAGAATAGCCTGCATAAAGTTGTTTTTAAACGATGTGATTTTAAAATAGTCTTGAGGATGGCCGAATTGGCCGAAACGTCGGACTTATATAGAAATATAAATAATTTTGAGGCTAAAATTGGATAAAATTTATTTATTTAAGCAATAATAACCAGTCCCAAGAAAGTTTAAAGATTATATGTTAAATTTTTTTTTTATTTTTTATTTATTTCTTTTTTTTTATTTTTATTTAAAAACATTTTACAATATAAGGTCACGAGGCCATCTTCTTTTCAGTCGCCCCGGAGGATTGCCAGGAATGGAAGAGGAAGCAAGGTTAGAAACTAGTGGGTTAGGGTGGTTAGGGAGTAATGATTATATAATTTATAATAGAAGGAATGATATCGGGTTCGGACTAGATCGGTTACATATATAAAATATAAGATGCCAATTATTTTAATTAAATAATTATAAGTTATATTATATTAGAAATATTAATTTAACTCATATTTTTTTTTCGGTTGACTCTTTAGACCTTGCAGATGCTTTGCCGCCTTCTACATGCCTCCCTTTCTTGGGCTACTGCTTTGCAATTAGCAGCTTACAGCTCTTTTGCATTTTAGTCCATTTTATGTATCCATCTGGTTTCTGGCCAACCACGTGGTCTCTTGTCAACTATACTAACATTCATTGTTGTCTAGAGGCGTCCTGATGTATTTTTTTTTCTGGATCTATCCATAGCGAAGGTGATGTTTGCCTAGTTATCTATAGGTGACCAACCCCAACCATGGTGGGTCTCAGAAAGATAGACCGAGGCCAAACCATCTGAGCTACGGACGGCACTCATGGATTGTTTCGAACTACATGCTCCACCCATATAAACCTCCTCACCTTCATATCAAGATATACTAGGGGTATTCATGATTTTCTGTTAAATGTAAAATGTTTTACCATGTTAAATTTTATAAGTATAGGATTGTGAGCTGCACTATTTAAAGTCATGTTAAATGGTAAATGCATGAGAGCTCTTAGCGGATTTTTTGAACAACTCGCTTAGTAACCTTTCCTTTCAAAACTTCGTATTATTGTTCACTTCTAAGTTTTCACTAAAGTAATTTATTACAACATGCCTTAAATTGAGTGAAAAGAGTAAGTTGTGTAATAGGTTTGGCTACTGAGTGTCTTGTTGATCTTTTAACTTGTTAGGAAGAGAATCAAGATGAGCTAATTGACAACTGTCATTACATTATTATTATTGTTATCCATTGCTTTATTAGTAATAAAAACATCCAAAACAATACTAACACAAACTGCAAGCAAGTAACCTAACACGAATACAAATAAAATGGTGACGAGCTCAGCTGGTCTGTTGCGTGACGTCATTCTCCATTTAGCAGACCTTGTAACAGACTCTCATCCATGTTACATGTTATATAGATTTAACATGGTATAAGAAGGACATATTTCTCCTATTAACATGAGTTTTTCCATTTACCACGCTTTAACATGTTAAACTAAAGATCATGAATACCCCTACTGACTGACCAGTCTCTGCAAGCAGTTTACCGTTAGTTCTTCACCCTGAAGTATCCAAGGCACCGATTCCTCATCGCTCCTGTATTTATACGGGGGACTTTCTTTTCAAATTTTGCGATTCCGCTTTCGAGGGTACTTGATAAAGATAGTTATACAGATTTAACTTATGTACATAGTGAAATACATAACAAAAAATTATTTTTAAATATAAAATATGTAAGTAGAGTTAAAATACACAACAAAATATATATTGAGCAGGTTAATACGTGTCTTATTTTTTCTTCTTCTGTTTTTTTTTTTCCCCCGTATTGTTTTTTTTTTTTTTGCACCATCCATCCAAAATTGACCTATTTGAAAATCAGGAAACGCTTATGGAAATCAGTTCCATTTTTTTTTTTCTCCCCAAGATTTGCATATATTGATATGAGGCCATTTAAATAAGCACTATCATATTTAACATTTCATCAAAATCAGATTATCAGTAATAGGTATTATGTTTATATTGAGTTAAATTAACAATAGGCTGAGACGGAACAAATTTGTTCCTCAATGCCACAAAATGTAAAAATTCGAGGCAGAAATTTTAGATCATACGGACAATTTTATTATTCTCTTACCTTAGGCAGACGAGAAGCAATAGGTGACGAAAGTTAAATTTACTAATTAGGCAAGAGAATTTGTTGATACAGGTGTTCCGATCGAACAATGGGACCAATGAATAGCTAGCATAATAATGGAAATTACAAAAAGATTAGTTGAAATATTAACACTAAGTATATTACTTAAAAAAAAAATTAAATTAAAAACTAACCACAAATGTTCCTGACCCAACTGCTTTTTAACTCCCGTGATCAACCCATTCCCATAATTTCATTAAATTTTACTTTATTCATGTATTATTTGAGACCAACAACAGTAAAGATGAAGTTTGTCAGTACAATAATAGGGGTATTCATGATCTTTAGTTTAACATGTTAAAGCGTGGTAAATGGAAAAAACTCATGTTAAATAGAGAAATATTTCCTTCTTTTACCATGTTAAAACGATATAACATATAACATGGTTGAGAGTCTGTTACTAGGTCTACTAAATGGAGAATGACGTCACCCAACAGACCAGCTGAGCTCGTCACCATTTTATTTGCTTGGATTTTGTGTTTTAACTGTGTTAGTATTGTTTTGGATGTTTTTATAACTAATAAAGCAATGGATGACAATAATAATAATGTAATGACAGTTGTCAATTAGCTCATCTTGATTCTCTTCCTTACAAGTTAGAAGTGTCAACAAGACACTGAGTAGCCAAACCTTTTACTCAACTTCCACTTTTCACTCAATTAAAAACTGAAAACTTAGAAGTGAACAATAATACGAATTTTGGAAGGAAAGGTTACTAAGCAAGTTTCTCAGAAAATCCACTAGGAGCTCTAAGGCATTTACCATTTAACACAAAATCATTAATAACCCTAGTATGAATAGAAATAGACATGAACCGATACGAGTATTTTTTCTCCTGTAAAATCCGTTATTCGAAATTTGATTGTAAACTTTAAAAACGGACTGTAGAGGTATTCAAGATCTTTAGTTTAACATGTTAAATGGAAAAACTCATGTTAAATTGAGAAATATTTCCTTCTTTGGCCAAGTTAAAACGATATAACATATAACATGGTTGAGAGTCTGTTACTAGGTCTGCTAAATAGAGAATGACGTAACACAACAGACCAGCTGAGCTCGTCACTCACCAATTTTTTTGTTATCGTAATGACAAACAATGTAAAAAGCGATATAGTATTTTACATATTACTTGTACGAAGTTAGTGTTTTTATTGTGTTAATATTGTTTTGAATGTTTTTAAAATTAATAAAGCATTAAATGACAAAAATAATCAAGTTATGACAGTTGTCAATCAGCTCATTTTGATTCTCTTCCTCGCAAGTTACAAGATCAACAAAACACTCAGTGGCCAAACTTATACCATTCCACTTTTATCTCACTTTAAGCATGTTGTAATAAATTCACATTAATCAAAACTTAGAAGTAAGCAATTAGATGAAATTTTGGGAGGAAAGGTTATAAAACAAGTTGCTGAGAAAATCCGCTAGGAGCTCTTATGCATTTAACTTTTAACATGACTTTAAATAGGGCTGCTCAAGATCCTGTACTTTAACATGGTGAAACATTTTACATTTTAACAACATCATGAATACCCCTAACATTTCCTCTGTTGACCGGAATACATATAAAATTTAGTTAATTATACTTGAAAATAATTATGAGGAATTAAACAACAAATACATTTCACATGCTAATTGAAGTTCTATGAGCACCGGTAACAACATCGATTAAGTATTACTTAACACACCATAATGGGTAAGACGTGCCATATGGATATTTACGTATAGTTCATCATTATTATGACGAATGATTCGGATTCGTAATAGGAAATTACCCATCATCCGCGTCATTTCCATAAAATTCCTTGACTCCACGTTCAAAAACATTTTCTGACTTATACGGGTTTTCCTTGGAAAATCTGAATACAAAGGGGCAGTTATTCACCTTTATGTAGATTTCAAAAAAGGCTTACGATTTTAATGAACGCCAAAAACTGATAGGGAATACCAAAGAAGTTAGTAAACGTTTAATAAGTTAGGAATCAGTAATCATTATTCTAAGAAGTTTGAGGTTAGAAAAGGCAATTCTGTATCACCTGTCTTTTATAATATAGAACTGGAATATGTTATCAGAAATTTGATGCATACAGAAAAGGGTTTAACTGTAGGTGGTAAAATACCGCTGCTTGGGTACGCTGATGATTTCGTAGTATTGGGTGAGGGAGGACAAGGAAACAATAAAACTACGTAGATAAACTCAAGTAAGGAACTAAGTTTCGAAATAAACACGGATAAAACAATATATCTGACTAGCAGTAGAAACGCGAGCAATTTCGGTGTTATAGGTGTAGGAGGAAATACATATGAACAACTAGATAGGTTTAAAGTTTACTAGAATTGACAAAACTATTATCCTTCACTCTGTTCTTTATGGATACGAGAGTGGCCTATTACACTAAGTTTCGAACAGCGACTTGATGTTTTCGAAAATGGTTTCAGAATAAAAAGATGAATTAACGGGAGGATTGAGAAAGCTACACAACGCTAAACTGAGGGAACTACACCCAGTAAAAATATCTCAGGATATAGTAATGTGGCGAATAAAATCTACGAGAATGGATCCCTAAAAATTTAATAAAAACTGAACCAATGGGTAAACGTTCGAGGAGAAGACCGAAACGTAGATGGAAGAATAGCGTGAACACTGATTTAGTAGATTTGGGTTTGGAGATGCGTCATTGGACAGAGGTATATAGAGAAAGATTATCAGTATCGGCATCGAACCTTCGGGTTCACTAAGCCTTAGTCATTAATTGTTATTTACAGATTTTTCAAGTTCTATAAACACTCTTTATATTGAAAAGTGTTTATGTATACGGGTTTGCAAGGTGATGTGATGATTTGAGAACTAGTGAAAAATAAAAACATTATTCAAAACACTGGGTTTATCGAGTTTTGAAATTAATCGTATCATATCACTATTAGTAAACCACTTAAGAAAAATCCTACAAACGTGCATGCACCAGTTTGAGGGCAAAAACTATTCCCACTTTACAAATTTACAGGCTTGGGCCTGTTTAGGAGAAATATTTCAAACACAATAATAGTAGATTCCAGTGATTGGTTACCATGGAAACCTGAAGATAATGCTTTGGAAAAGTCTTAAAGTTTCAAGTTTTATCAATTTTTCAAAAAATACTTATTGAATTGAAAATTTTGTGTTTATATTGAAAGAAATAAAATGAAGAATGGTTTATTATTTTGGGACTAGGTCCCTTTAGAACAATTATAACGTAATTATATTATAACATTATATTGTAATTATATTATAACATTATATTGTAATTATATTATAACATATATTTGTCAAAAACTTAATTATAGTTAATTATGACTTATACTGAAATTGTATATAAATAATTTTAGATACAGAGATTTAAAAAGTAAACCTACTAAATACATGAAAAACCAAACAAAAAGATAGTTACAAATTATCTGTACTATTATAATATTGGATTAGACTGATGAAGTAAAAGGTAGTTAAATAGAAGGGTTTTAAACGAGGGAAGGGTTGGCACATGACGCATGATACATGTTGGCCAAGCCATGGCGAACTCAGACATACGCGAGCATGTGGATGGGTGGCTTGGCTTGGTTGGCCAGAGCGCTCGTGTAGCATCTCCACCATTGCTCTTTGTCTAGGTGCAACTGAGGAAGTTAAAGGTGTTTTTTGGTACTATTTATAATAAGTTTTATATTTAATCTTATTTATTTATATTTAATTTCCTTTCATTTTCTTTTTTTGTAATAAAAATAATACAATTCAAGTGCAATGGCTGAAACCACTAGTACGTCTGCCATGCTTGCCTCTCTGAATAACACTGGCATATGGATGGTCCGCTCTTTGTTTGCCGAGCATTTGTACGAGCCTCCGATCCGTAGCGAGCGGCCAACATGTGGATCCATCGTTAGATGGAATGGAGTTCCAGAGATATGCAGCTCGGGTAATAAATGATTTATCAAACGCAGCAGTTCGGTAAGGTGGAGGGTAGATATGCGTTGAACCGGACCTGGTAGTACGGTATTGGATTGAGAATTCGAATTGCATGTTTTCTCTGGTGATTCCGAAAATAAATCGTACTGCGCAATTCATAAGACGTTTAAGTTTCGATTCGAGATTATCCCCACCATATACGAGGCAGCCATAGTCAAAGTGGGGAAAACAAGAGAGGAAACTAACAGTAGACTGGTTTTAAGTGGAAGGAGATAATATGAGATAAGAAGATACATAGCTATAAAATTTCGAATTTGCAATGCCACAATAATAGCTAAACACGTATTAGGTTTATTACGAATGGAAAGAGACCTTGCAAAATATCTTTACTCTTCGATATCTCATTTACAAGTCAGCTTCAGTCGAAATGATAGTGTAGGGGTCCTTCGGTATTCAATTAATTCACGTCAGTCCTGCTTTTAAATAATTATCATACCGATTGATCATTCCCTTAATATTGGGTTTTTATATCTCGAAAACAAGAATTCTATTCATGAACAAATAACATTAAAAACGTATAATTATTACAATATCTGATAAAACAATACTAAATACGGACATTCTTCACATCAAATAAATAATGAGAAGATAATTGATGGAGAGGGGGATTGCACAGTACGTAAATTAAGCACTTGATTGTTCACCTAATTAGTATTAATTCACTTAATGTTTATTATTAATACATTAATTAAATAATTACCTAAGTATTAATTAATTAATTGTTATGTATATTTCCTAATTTGTTGGTTATTATTTTTTTTCTTCTCTAAGTTAAGGTTGTTATCTCGTTTTGTTTTTCAACTCTGAAACTTCGGCACTAATAAATAGATTTTACTTATTCGCATATATTTACTGACAGCATCCCGACTATCTTCTTTTCATATCAATCTACTGTTAACACCTTATTTCAAATACAAAATTTACTTTAAAACTAGCATTGTTTGGATTCGTGCAAAGACTGATCATAGCCAATCCAGGCAGCATTAATAGATTAATTTTACTTTAAAATAGAAAAAATTCATGTATGAAGTCGATAGCATGCGACAGATAAAGCAAAAACAATGAATGCACATAATAAGCAATGCCATCTTTAAACGATGGGGTCCAGATCGCTGCAATAAGGAAAAATGGCGACTGAACCAAACTCTTATCAAAACGGTGACCCTAATCATAATGCTTTATCGACCAGGACTTGGCTGCTCAATAATTCTGCTCTAAAGATTTGGAAACATCTTCGATCTGAATTTAATTGAATATAAATATAATTGATTGTCTAAAAATCAGCTGCCACACAGCTTACTTGAGAATAATTGCCTAACTACTTACTAAAAATACTTTACATGAGTTGTACTCGCTTCGTGAAACAATGTTATTCAAAGCTACTGCAGTAAGACAGTAACAACCGTTTGAGTCAGCAATATAATTGGGTAACGCAGATAAGAAAAATATTGAAAAGCTTCGGAATGTTTGACTCGATAGTACTTAATGGTCTGGTAAGTATCAAAATTAGAATGTGGGATATCTTGGATAGATATAGGAAATTTGTCGACGATAAAGACCTCTTGTTATTACGAGAATCGATTTTTATGAAATATTGCTTTTTAAAAAGCTATATCTCGAAAACTATTTAACGTAAATAACTCTATTAGGGCTCATCACATTTTAGCAAATTTACTCTTCTTTAAATGACGCTTTCTTAGGTTTTGTTGTTCCTTGTTGTTTTGATAGGTTTGTGTTGTTCCTACTTTTTAAGATATAGAGCTCCGAATGAAATTTTATTTTTATAGCTTTGAAACAGTCGCCATTTTTTATTCGCCCTACCTATACTTGGCAGACTCATCAATTTTGACTATTAATTATACATAGCTTTCATTAAAGTAATAAAAAATTGGGGTGAAATAACTGCCTTCGGTCCAGCTTGGGTATATTGTTTGTTATTAGTTTATATAAACGATCTTTTTAACTCACCATTATTGTAAAATTACTAAAATTGATTATTTATTTCATGTATTTCACAGACTAACTTTATTTGTACCTGGGCAGTCCCATAAACAAATAAATAAATTATAATTACTACTATTGCCTAAAAAGAGAAATCTGAAAATACGATATTCGAAATGAAAACTGACATAAGAAGAAATCAATTATTATGTGTGACAAACGTTTTCTGATCAAGTATTGACAAATCGCTAGCTAATTGAATTAAATCTTTATTTAATTTATTTATATATAACATAGAGCTGTTTATTTCTGAATATTTGTTAAAAACATCTAATATAATATATGATTTTTCTTTAATATGTGTAGCGCTTCCTTAACAGAAACAAAGCAGTGACAAATAACTTCGCTGTATAATCATATAACCCCCAGGAATGGCAAAAATTAGCTATAATTGAAACTAATAACTGAGATCGCTATGGATACGACCCTTATTCATCAATGAACCATTCATAAATAAATTTCGTATCCATGACGATTTTAGCTATTAGTGTCATAGTTGCCCAACTGTTGCTGTCACCATTTATGTTACTATAGTTACCATCTTATCAATTCATCTATATGTTAATTGATATCAAAGTTTCAATTGTTAAAATATATATAGATCCTCAAATAGAGCAATAGAGAATAGTAACATATAATAGTGAAAATAAAAGTTTAGTAAATTCGGAATACTTTTGACACTCACTAGGGGTATTCATGATCTATGTTAAAGCGTGTTAAATGGAAAAA
>NW_027106972.1:0-371 GCF_000696795.3 Halyomorpha halys
GTAACCTTGTTTTTGAAGGGAATCATTAAACCCACTGTATTTTTTTTTATAGAGTCAGATATAGTTTAAATAAAGGAGGAGTGTGCTCTGTACGAGAGCTGTGCAAAACCTTTTAAAAAAAGCGAAAAAACATTGGAACAAGACAAAGTTTTCAGTGAAATTCACCCCCACTATAATAGAATTGTTCTACCTAGAAAATAAAATCAACAACTCGAATATCACCCCGAAAAAAAAGAACATGCTAATAGGCCAGGGTGTCCTCCTGTTACGAGACATATACAGAATTTAAATTTTCAATACAGTGAGCATTGGCTCCTCAGATAATCAATAATAAATTATTTTGAATAAGTGTACGATAGAAGTATATAGAA
>NW_027106972.1:2901-3963 GCF_000696795.3 Halyomorpha halys
AAATAAAAAGGAATACCAAGCATAATAATTTTATAAACGTATAAATAAAAATCCTTGACTTTCCATTTTTGAAAAGACTTCTCACAATAATTTTAAAGGCACCATTGCTATGGTACCTTTGCGATACCCAAAACAGATCTAATCTTAACCTCTTAACTATAAATACATTTCTAGACAAATTATTTTAATAATTCCATAATTATGGTGTACTCTGCCATGCAATGTATCACTTGAAGCAAATTTTCAATTTACAAGACTTTTTTTCTTTTTCTAAACTATGTAAGAAAATTCTCTATACCATTTAAGCTGCTAAAACCAATACTAGTAATTACTTGATAAATATTTTAATCAAAATAATAATAATGAAGGCCTACGAACCCGAAGGTTCGATGCCGATGCCACCAATCATTCTCTACACATCTGTCCAGTGACGCCTCTCCAAACCCAAATCTACCAAGTCATTCTTAACGCAATCCACTCATCTACGTTTCGGACATTTACCCATCGGTTCAGTGTTTTTTAACATTTTAGGGAACCGTTTGTTCCTAAGACCCACAATCTTACATCCCCTTATTTTCCGCAATGCCATAACTTTAATTATACCAACTGGATGCAGTTCTCTCAATTCGGGGTTGTGTAGCCTTCAAAATTCTCCGGTTAACTTATCCTTTTTCGGTCCGAATATTTAACATAATATTTTTTTTTTAAATCTTAAGGCTCTGATTTTCTCTAATGTAAGCGACCTCTGTTCGTATCCGTAAAGAACTGTGGAAAGGATAATAGTTTTGATACTTTTAACTGTTTTTGGTTGAAATGCGCGAGAGCTTAGAAATTTCGAAATTGAAAAATAACATTTAATCTCGCTTTTGTTCCCTCATCATTGCCAAGATTTTACTATTATTTATTATTTTTTAAAGTTTATATTATTTGACAATTTATTCATCCTTCCTACCGCATCTGAAATTTTCTGGTAGTTATACACATGTAAAATTGTACAACATATTCATTAAAAAAAAATCGATCTTTAACAAGGGAAACATTCATTCAAATGCACATTGGAAA
>NW_027106972.1:6525-8433 GCF_000696795.3 Halyomorpha halys
ATATAGTCTGGAAACCCAAATTTGTTTCATATATATATGAATATATTTAATGTTCCTTGATTTTTAAATTTCAAATTAGTTTTTAATGGTCTTATACCATGAAGAAAAATTGCTTAAAAAGAGAGGCATGAATATTACAGTTACATTTTCTCAAAATATGAAAATAACTTCCATTTATCTAATTAATAAATTCAATTAAATAAACATTTTTATCAGCGAGGTATCAAATAACTCTTTTAAATGAGTTGATGTATTTTCTCCATAGTTTATTTCAATTGCCAATTATGTAATTAATTACACTGATTGCAAGGAAAGATAAATAACTCAATTATTTATTTTATTATTATAATTATTAATGTATCAAATATTATTGCCATATTATTTAGTATTTTTAATAACTATGCATTAAAATTTCTTCAAATTTTGAATACAAAATTATAAATTTAGATTTTTTGAAAAAGTAGAATTTTTTCTTATTTATTGATATTTGAAAAACGCAAGATAAAGATGTTTTGCCTCGAAATAAGAAACGATATCTTGGATTACAAGCTTGTGAGTAATTGTGAAAATATTTCAAACAATATTTTTGAATCAGGTAGTAATTGATGTTTAGTAATAAAATCAACAGATCGGTAAAACCTATACTTAAGATTATTGTCTTTTTATGCGTAAGTTGGGTAAGGATTTGGGTTAGGCCTAGGTCTATCGTTCTGAGGTCCGTGTCGCCGGTTCGAATCCAGCCTGGGGGCGTTGACTTCTTTTCACTAAGTAGCGGTCGCACAAAATGAAGAACGTGACCCCTCACTATGGTTAGAAATGGTTAGTCACCAGTAGATTACTTGGCAAACGTCACTTTCGCTGTATATAGCCTAAAAAAAAATGGATTCGGGGATCGAAGGGAACAACTTGCATAACTAAAACTCTCTAATATGTAATATTGAAAACTATGGAGATGTTATAGAATGTGTTAGTTCTAAGCAGTCGTATCATGGAATTCAACGACTTTCAGAAAACTGGGTAAAAGACAATGTTAAAATAATGTTACGTAATAAACTGAGTAGTTGGATACAACTCGGTACAATAACTCGATACAAACTGATTTAAATCGTATACCAATTTAACAAACCATTGAATTTCATGATGTAGAAATACACCTGTGTGAAATTCCTTATATCCTCATTTAACCCTTCCTACTTTTGGGAGTTGGATAAATGAAATATTTGAGGAAAACCCATCATGAAGGATCAAAGTTATTTGTTTGGATAATTATAAAACTAAAATTTTGGAAGTTCACTTCTGGCTAGTCTGTACCCACACAAAAAAGTATTTTCGATTTATAGAGAGTGGTTTCAAACCAACGGCAGGCAGACCATAGCAGGAAGGACAATAACCCAGAGCCAAGACGAGACACGCCTTCGCCCGTGTTTTAGGCTAATGGGGCGAATTTAAAAGGAATCTTCTCAAAGGACTTCTACTTTCGGCAGGATTCTTCACCATCCCGGCATACTAGAGTGTCTTGATCCTCTACCGCAAGTCTAGCTGGTGGCAAGTCCTGGAGTGTAACAATGTAATAACTTCTGTTTGTACCGAGACTGTGATTGAAGGCGAAGGTTTTACAATTCCTTCAAAGAGAAGAAATCATAATCTGAGAAAAAATTCAGTATAGCATGTAACGGAGAGGTTTAGATGAGTAGAATACGAACTAAATCGTATTTTACTCATTTAACTTTCACTTGTCCATATGATGAGAGTTGTCACTAGAGACTGGTCGATTATATCTCTTGTCCCTTTACTTCAAATTCAGCAAAACCTCGATTTCCAATCAATAATAGTATTATAATATACGAATTTTCACGTTTGGGGTCAAGTACCCAAGTTTTTACATTTTGAGGATTTTCTCCATGAAAA
>NW_027106972.1:9158-9669 GCF_000696795.3 Halyomorpha halys
TCACTAGAGACTGGACGATTTTATCTTTTCTTCCTTTGCTTCAAATCTGGATTTCCAATCAATAATAGTATTATAATATACGAATTTTCACGTTTTGGGTTAAGTTGCCAACTTTGTACATTTTGAGATTTTTCTCCATGAAATTACATTTTTTTAAAGTTGACTACGAAATCATTGTTCAAACTTAGAAATTCTCTTTAAAAAAAAATAACAATTAATATTCACTTAAATGAATTTTTTTTATATGAAATATTTCTGAAACGAGCTGAATTATATCTACCTCACTCAAGATTCCCAAGATCTGCGGGAGGTGACGAGACACTGAAATTCCTTTGTTTCAGAAAATCACACGTCAACGTCCACTGCAATAGAATTAAGTTTTTAATCTCAGAAATTATAAACTGACTGCATCTCATCATCGCTATTATATTTATTCCTCTTTCCAAAAAACCTTTTTTTTTTTTTTTGGTTTTAGTTTTTTTGATTTTCCCTTATCAAGCAGGATTACTTG
>NW_027106972.1:13913-15205 GCF_000696795.3 Halyomorpha halys
CTTTTAAACCTCGAATGTTTTTTGGATGTTATGATTTTTCAAAGTAACTACGCTGGACCAGCATTTAACAGTTACTGAACTATAAGTGTCTTAATTTGAATAACTTTGAAATAACTTTAGATGCGTTAGAAAACATTGCAGAAGCAACAAGAAATTTGTATCTAAGAGAATATACTTAGTATGGCATACTTTCAAATGTTTGCTAAGTTTTATTCTATAGAAAACAAATAAATGAACTTTCCAAAGTCCTTATAGGCCAGATGTCTGATAAAGGACAAGAGTTAATTTATAAAAATAAAAAGAGGATATGGGAGTTTTTGATTCGAAGAAAAGAAAAATGAGAAAATAAGGAAAAAAAATCGTCAAACACTTTTTCCTCAGTTATTTAATAAAATTTTCAGAAAGGAAAGAGTCATGCCCAATACTCTTAATTATATCGGCTCAGAGCAAATAGTAAATTATCACGAAATTATTTACATTAAAGTCGTAAACATGTAATTTCGCTTTAATGTATCGTGTTAATTATTTTTATTTTTTTATTATTCAATTACATCTGTTAATTGTTGAGGTTTTTCCGTTTTATCGGAACGTTTAAAAATTATCTATTCTTATTATAGTTTCTTATTGTAGTATAGTACAATATCACTATCGTGATGTTTAAATACAAGTTAAATCATGTAATTTAATTTTTAGAAATGGTCTTTTAAATAATTTTAAAAATGAGTACTTTTCCCAGATAACTTTTAATATTTATTACTTATAAAATGTTCTATTTTGACTATGAGAGCACAAAAAACATTTTAAACCACATTTTGAATAGGTATTTTGTTCTCCCAGAACGGCAACATTACACATTGTGCATTGTTAAAACATAAATGCAGAATATTTGATCAAATTTATGCAAGAACATGCCTACCCTAACATTTTTTTCAACCTGGACTTGAGCTAAATCGATGACCCGTTATCAAAATATAGGTATAGTTTTTTTTTCTTGTTTTTTTTATGACCTCCTTTCTAAGCATTTCAGACATACGAGGGTTATTTAGATGTAACCAACCTATTATAACCATGGTGAGGGGTCAAGTTTTTATGGGACCGCCACATAAATAAAAGTCAACCCCCAGGTCAGATTTGAACCGGCCCCGCTGCAGACATCGTTTAACTCCCTCAGCTATAAACTGTCAAATATAGGTATACATTTAAGCATATACAAGCGAAAGTCATATACAGAATCTGATGACAATAATACTGGACTTGTTCACTAATCCTAAACCTCACTCTAGAGGCGAAAT
>NW_027106973.1:0-579 GCF_000696795.3 Halyomorpha halys
TATAGCTTTAGCGTCTTTATCCAATATTTTCTAAATTGTGAAATCTATTTTCCTTTCCTATTCGTGAAAGTAAGAATTATCAGTTTGGAGGTATGCAGCATGAAATGCCCAAAATAAGTTATTAACAAATAGGTATCCGACTAAATGTTTTAATTAAACCGAATTGCATATTTTGTTCCAGTAGTCAATTTCTAGATATCGGAGTAATTACCTTTGACTTTACTGTTCATACTTCAGTTGAATTAAGAGTGACACTTTTTAAGTTTGCTTTAATTTTATAAATTTTTTTTAGACGACTTTACTCCCGTTTTAATCTGAATTTCCATAATGCTATCGTTACTAGATTGTTTCTGTAAATTATTCATTCATCAGTGATTAGATTCATTCCTTCCTTTAGTATTCAATCAAGAACAATCATAAATGACCATACCTACTATTTCATTATTGTATAGTTATTTACTATCTTGTCTAGTTATCCTATTATTTTTTTTTTAGTATTACTTATTATTAATTACCTTCCATGAATTAACTTATGATATACACTTTAACTCAGAAATGTATTAATTAAGTATTACTGTT
>NW_027106973.1:3576-4011 GCF_000696795.3 Halyomorpha halys
ATACATGTAGGAATCATATAAACACAGTAATTTCCATGTAATGTTAAAATGTAACTTATGATACTTGTAATGTAAGCTTGATATTAGGCATGGGGCTTGTGGTTATTAAACAATAAATTATACTTCCTTGATTAGTTGTAGCTTTTATTTAGTACAATTTTACTAACTATTGTAAAAGTTGACTTATATTTTTATAGTTTTTAACTTACATAATAATAACACTAATAATCATTTGGAAATAAATAAAAAACAAGTATTTTTATTAGTACTTTATAGTTTGTTGACACAATAACAAATAATAATATTAGCTTTCATTATGGAACAGGTGGTTACATACATTTTTATTCACAAACATAAACACCAGAATTTCGAATGTATGCTTTATTTGTATAAATTAGTTATCTTTTACGCTATGAAAAATTCCTATCTTTTAAG
>NW_027106973.1:4061-4796 GCF_000696795.3 Halyomorpha halys
ACCCTGAGAAAGGTAAAACAAAACTTAAAATAATTAAGTTAGTTTTCATCTCATAGTAACCTTAGTAAGTGTTAATTTATAATAATAAAATAGAAATGAGACCTAACATATTCATAGTTTGTATTGGGTAGTTTAATGTTAAGTCGATTTAACAAAATTATGTTTAATAAGACAAGTAAATGAGCTTTCCAAAACATAACGAAGCACATTTTGATACATTTATTTAGCATGGTAAAAATATTTTTTTAAAAAGTTAATAACGTAAAATTACATTTGTATGAATATATACATATAATGTTGATATTAAACATTAAATAAGATTTTCCAGTTTTTAAAAAAATAAACTTTGAAATATTAACTATTAAATGTTCGAAGCCAGATTATTTCGATCACTTGGCATATCTTGTTTTTTGATAATTGTTTAATTTTTTTAGTCATTTATTCTGTACTTCACTGTCATATTTTAGTCGCTCGAAATATCTTGTTGAGCTTTATTGGTTTTTGTTTAAATATTTTGTACCTTATTGACTTTTAATTTATCATTTAATTTTTTATTTTTATTTTGTTTTTATAAATTTGATTTTATTGATACATGTAGGAATCATATAAACACAGTAATTTCCATGTAATGTTAAAATGTGATCAAATTCGTTTTTTTGTAATATTAAGAAAATAAATTAATTTAATGGCAATATAAATGCTTTTAAATGGCCGAATTATAAACAAAATAACAAT
>NW_027106973.1:9916-11224 GCF_000696795.3 Halyomorpha halys
TGGTGGACTTACATAATACTAGCTTGTATTAAATGATTACCGCAGTCTTCCAGACATTGAGGAATCCTCATAAAGACCATATACCTATTAATAGGTCCCATAAACCTATTAATAATTTAAAAAAATTAAACTACTTTTCCAAGAAAAACAGATAAGTGATCACTAGGGATAGAATTTTTATGTGCTAAAAAATCCGTAATATGTACATAAATATGTGCTTATAATTTGTCAAATATTTAAAAAATATGTAAATAATATGCATTTATAAATTTTGTATTATTTAAAAATAAATCACGTTATCTGTATTCGTTTCGGGGCCATCGCCCCATTATAAGGTATACTAAAATTCATTTATATGAAGTGTTAGTAGTTTATTAACAAACAATAATAAAACAGGCTTTCAGTTCAAAGCAAACAATTGATTACTTTATAAATTTTGTATTATTTAAAAATAATTAATTAATTAGTAATTTTATAACTTAAAAAAAGTTACATAAATATGTATTCATTATATATTATATGAATAATATTTTAAAGAAATTATGTTAAAATATGTACAAAGAAAGGTACTTAGAGAAAACATCTATGTTCAATAACAAGACATTAATTAGTAATTGTAATTAAACTAATTGATTAGTAATTAATCAGAATGAATTTATGAACAAATTATAAATGGAAATAAAGAATAAGCCTTATTAAAAAGAAAAAGAAAAAAAACTTTAGAAAAATATTTAGCTTTGAAAAAAATCAATTATTCAGCAGGGTCGGTTACAAAATTATTGCAGATTAAATGCATTTTTAAATTTTCAAATACAAATATTCGTCGGTTTGACCGCAGAATGGACTTGTACCAGCTAAAAGATATTTCAATATTTACTGATGTTATAGGGGCAAACTTAAATGAAGCTATTTCCATGGCATCTAGTTCGGTATTCTGCATCACCTAGGCGGCTGTGTCATCATTTGTTATAATAAGGAATAAGACCCTTGCTCTTTTTAATAGATTCTGAGAAATTCTCGATGTAATTCTGTGTGGAAATTTATTATTGCCACTGATTTTAATTTCTGTTCAAAGATGAAGATATAGAATTTGTACGCACTATTTATGAAAAATGCCAAATTTCTCTTTTAAGTTTCTTGCGTTTTGTTGAATATTACGTTGTTGCTGCGAAAAATGCATTTACAATTGAACAAATAATTTAAGGAAATATGGGATTCAGGACAAAATACTTCAAAATATGTTAAAAATAACAAATATTTCAGAAAATATGTGATTTACAACAAAATATGTAAAAATTGCCAAATATT
>NW_027106974.1:0-13860 GCF_000696795.3 Halyomorpha halys
CGAATATTTGAATTCAAATCTCCCGCCATGTGTGACGTCATCAAAATGCTGGCTTCTGATTGGCTCCTCAAATCGGTGTGTCAGCTCCCCCATATTCTCTCTACTGCCGATGGTGCTGCTATCTATCGGTCACCGTCTGAACTAACAGCGCTCTGGTGGTAAGTCGAGGAACTCCCTCCTCAAAAAAACGCCCCAGCTCCCCCATATTCTCTCTACTCTCATTCAAGCCCGGTGATTGGTCTTCCCCTTGTGGTATACTACAGTGAGCTCCCTCTCTTGATCTCCGTCCTGAACGGTTTCCTCCATCATTAGGCAACGAATGAAGTTTCGATCCATTCCGATTTGTTCTAATCTCCAAAGGCGTTTTACCTTCTCCCAAACCACTCCATTCCCGACGTATACATGGTAAGTTCGCCCCGGTTTGGATGCATCTTTCAGCGCCCGGCTGATCTGATCATTGATCAGATGACACCCGGTGCCGACCAAATAGAGGTGATCGAGGTCTTCCTATATTTAGCGTAGTCCATCTTCATGGGTCTGGAAGTCCGGAGTCTTCCAAATTATTTGGTGTGATTTATCATTCACCACCTCCTCGAGCTCTTCCATCTCCGTAGGTCTTCTCTAGGTCGAGCTTTCGTTTTCGTATGATGGCTCCTGGTCGTTCCCCGTCGTGCTTTGCGTTTCTCCTTCCCCTTGCGTCCATTCTCGCAAAAGCTGTATCACTTCTACTGACGTCTGTGGTTGTTCCTCCTCTATTGGATTTACGGTGATCGCGCCAGTAAACTACTACATTTTATTTTTTGGTTTGCACTGGATTACAATGTTGTACTGGTTGAGCAGTTCCTTCCATCTGGTGACCCTAGCCGAGGACTCTTTAAACTTCCCAATCCATTGAAGCGGTCTGTGATCAGTATGTACCCGGAATTTTCTCCCGAAAACATAGGGGCGAAAATGTTCTACCGTCTACACAATGCCCACTGTTCTCGCTCAAGTGCGCTCTACATTGTATCTGCATATGTTAAGCGCCTGCTAGCGTACGCCACCGCTCGCTCTCCACCCTCGAAATCCTGCGACAGTACCGCCCCCAACGCGTACTCACTTGCGTCCGTGGTGATGATGTACGTTTAAAGTCCGTTCAAAGTCCGGGAATGCCAACACCGGTTTCTTCTGAAGCACCTCCATGTATTTTCTAATGTTTTCCACCATATGGGGCGTCACCTGCACCCTAATCCACTTTTTCAGAAGATTGTTGATGGGTACTAGATACCTGGCTTTCGCCAGTACGAATCGTCTACAGAGCGCCCAACAATCTCCTAATTCCCATAACATCCGTTGGAATTGCCATTCTCCTTATCGCTTCTACCTTATTTGCTCTGGCCTTACTCCCATTTCCCATACTGTGTGTCCTAAAAAATTTATCTGGTTTCTCCCCAATATAGATTTTTCGCATTATAACTTTAACCCAAATTTCCGGACCTGTTGGTGAAAACCTTGCGCAAGTGGAACAGATGTTCTTCCCCCCCTTCCCCACCGTCCACTCAAGATTGAGAGCAGGTTGACTAAGCCCAGACTATTGGGTCTCGCAGATCCTGACAGGACACGGAGGATTCCGGGGAAAGCTGCAAAGCTTCGGAAAGAACATCGACCCCCGGTGCCCGACGTGTGGGGTCCCTGAAACAGCAGAGCACGTGGTATTGGACTGCACCGCGATGGAAGGACACCGTGCCAGGTTGTCGAGAAAATGCGGGATCTTCGCCCTCGCCGAGTCGGACTTCCCTCTGCTGATGGAAGAGGATATAATCTATGGGTGGAGAGCTCGGACGCCCGGGGTTGGCGAGTCACCAATGGAAGATGAAGATGAAGATGACAGCGAAGAAGCAGTTTGAGACCAGGAGGGCTGGACTAGGCTGCACACTGGAGGTGACAACCGGACGGATACGGACCAGGCGTGTTGGACATACCGGACGGATGCTGATGGATAAGGTGCAGCCCCATCTTAAGGCACTCAACCGAGTGCTGGGCTGCACCACGTTTTTATAATAATTGTCCCCAAAAATTAAATGGTCCACCATTAATTTTGTATATATGAAAATAAAGTGTTAAAAAAAAAAGAAAAAAAAAGATGTATATTGGCAGCAGTGGCATGCGCAACCCTAACGCACTACCCCACTGTTGCCGAACCCCGTATGGCAGCAATACCAGGAAGGGGAAACAAATGTTCTTCCCCCGTTTTGCTAAAAATGAGCAGGTCATCCGTGTATACCTGGCACATGGACTTGTTGTAGAAGAACTCGTCGATCAATCGTAGGAACGTGATGGGGACATTCTTCAGTCCGAAGGGCATCCTCGTAAATTCGTAAAAGCTGTCTTTTTCTGATCCTCCGGGTGCATCTTGATTTGGTAGCCGGCCTTCAAATCTAAAGTACTAAAGATCATTACCCCACCCAGTCTATCTAAAATATCTTTTAGTCGCGGTATCGGAGGTGGACGCTGACACAGCTGAACAGATATTACTATAGGGCCAGGCGCAGGTACCAGGAGTGCAGACATGAAGAGAGGAGAGCAACCAAAGGTATAGTGTATACGGCGTGCGTCACCAGAAGAAGTCCTGGGGTGAGTTCATCGTCGAGGAGTCGGAGAAGAATTCCTGGGGCATCCCGTACAGGGTAGCACTGGTCACAATACAAATGATGGGTGCCATCAAAGTTGGAGGGGCCCAGGCAACCACCCTGGAAGAAACGGCGATGATGTATATTGACTATACATACACCAGGCATGATCCGTCTCAGGACAGTGCAGAAGAGAGTATGGTGAGACGTACCACGTCATACCCACCAGGTACCGACCTATGGACTTATGGGACCTACGTCTTGCCGTGGACATGCAGAGGATTGGGAGGGCTCCGTGACTTTACGCCTTTGACGCTGCAATCCTCAGGAACAGTGCCCCATATATCGAGGAGGAGCTGTTGGAAATCTTCAACGAGTGCTTGGATAAGGGGTACTTTCCCAGCAGGTGGAGGATTCCAGACTTGAAATTGCTCTACAAAGGGAGAGGAAAGGATTAGGAATCGCCGAAGGCCTATCGGCCCATATCCCTCCCCCCTGTTATCAGCAAGGTTCTGCATAGCCTCAGGACCAGTCCTCAGTGCTGCGAGACATTCACGGCTATACGGCTCGACCCGTGGCAAGAGAACAACAGATGCGCTGCTGAAAGTGCGCGAGGATGTAGAAGGGAGGGCGGAGAAATATATCTTAATGATACTCTTCGACATTTCCTCCGTATTCGAGAATGTTTGGTGGCCGCGCGTACTCCAGCGGTTTCAGGAGTTCGACCCCGCTAGTAGTCATCATTATTTACAAAGGAGTGGTCTTGGGTATCCTGAGGTACGCATCCTCTGCGTGGAGTCGAACCCTCACGCGGGAGCAGAAGAAGTGACTGGCCACTATGCAATGACTGGCTCTGCTGAGGGTCACGAAGGACGGTGTCGTATGAGGCAGTGCAGGTGCTGGCCGGAGCAATGCCCCTGCATCCTCATGGAGGATGCTACGAAGTATGATGTGAAGAGGCAGGGGCTGGGAGTGCTACCGGTGCGACTCCGGGAGAGGATCGGCAAGACCCCGAACCTTTGGAAGAAGTTCCTGCCTGCAGGAAGAGTCGATTGAGGTATGGAATGGACTCCGCCACCGTCCAAGCGAAAAGGGTGAGACGTTGAGTAAATTCTTCCCCACCGTCCACTCAAGATTGAGAGCAGGATGGGTCATCCCAAACGATTCGGTCTCGCAGATGCTGACAGGACATGGATGATTCCGGGGAGTGCCCCAGACGTGTGGGGTCCCAGAAATGGTAGTGCATATAAAAACCGGGATGTTTGCCCTCGCCGAGTCGGACTTCCCTCTCCTGATGGAGGAGGAAAACTACCCGTACTTTAGGGAATTCATCTACGGGTAGAGGGAGGTGGTCGGGCCAACGCACTTTACAATGGGAAGGGCTCGGCCGCGAACACCAATGGAAAATGAAGATGACAGCGAAGAAGCTGGCTGAGACAAGGAGGGCTGAACTAGGCTGCGTACTGGAGGTGACAACCGAACACATGCGGACCAGTCGTGTTGTACGTACCGGACGGATGTTGCTGGATAAGGTGTAGCTCCATCTTAAGGTATTCAACCGAGTGCTGGGCTGCACCACGTTTTTTTTTTTTTAAATAATTGACCTCAAAAATTAAATGGTTCCACTAAATAATTTTGTATATAATTATTATGAAAATAAAGATTAAAAAAAAAAGTTCTTTGGTAGCAGTGGCATGCGTAATCCTAAAGCACTACCCCACTAATGCCGAAACCCCGTATGGCAGCAATGCCGGGAAGGGGGAACAAAAAAAAAAAAGTAACCGTATCAGGTATCTCTAGTCGGGTAATCAATTATTACCCTATACTTTTTTCCCATGTCTCCCTGTGAGCCCATCTTCCGTCCTGCTCATAGGGTTCTGTTGTATAGGAAGGTACTATCTATGATGATGCCTTTTTTCTTTGGATTCTCTAACTTTTAGCGGATATGCTGTGTAAGCCCATGTGGATACCTCTTCTCTTTTACGTAAGTAATTTTATGTTGTTTTAGGGGGATATAGTGCATTGTTTGTCCGGTCGCCCCCAGTAACTCTCCCTCCTTAAAGAAAATAAAATATCTGCATATTTGTCCTTTATTTTCTGTCTCCAATTCCCCCTCCCCTTGGATTGGACCTTTTTTTTTTGTCCCCCCTTCCTGGCATTGCTGCCGGCAACAGGGTTCGGGAATAAATAAATATCTCTTCTTTTTTTTAATCTTTATTTTCATATATGGTATACACAATTAATGATGGAACCATTTAATTTTTTGGGGACAATTGCATTTCAATAACGTGCAGCCCAGCACTCGGTTGCGTGCCTTAAGATGGGGCTACACCTTATCCAGCAGCATCCGTCCGGTACGTCCAATACGCCTGGTCCGCATGCGTTCGGTTGTCACCTCCAGTGCGCAGCATAGTCCAGCCCTCCTGGTCTCAAACTGCTTCTTCGCTGTCATCTTCCATTGGTGACTCGCCGACCCCGGGCGGCCGAGCCCTTCCCAATGTAAAGTGCGTTGGCCCGACCACTTCCCTCCACCCGTAGATGAATTCTCTGAAGTACGGGTAGTTCTCCTGCTCCATCAGGAGAGGGAAGTCCGACTCGGCGAGGGCGAAGATCCCTCTTTTTCTCGACAACTTGGCACGGTGTCCTTCCATCGCGGTGCAGTCCAATACCACGTGCACTGCTGTTTCGTGTGATCAGCAGACGTGTGATGTCGGGCACCGGGGGTCGATGTTCTTTCCGAAGTCTTGCAGCCTTCCCCGGAATCCTCCGTATCCGGTCAGGATCTGCGAGACCCAATAGTCTGGGATGACCCAACCTGCTCTCAATCTTGAGTGGACGGTGGGGAAGAATTTCCTAAGCGTCACACCCTTTTGGCTTGTCCGTCACCGTCCATTCCACTCCTCAATCGACTCCTCCCGCAGGAACTTCGGGTTCGGGGTCTCGCCGATCCTCTCCCGGAGTCCCGCCGGTAGCACTCCCAGCCCCTGCCTCTTCACAACATACTTCGTAGCATCCTCCTTGAGGATGAGGTCCAGGGACATTGCTCCTGCCAGCACCTCATGAGACACCGTCCTTCGTGACCCTCAGCAGAGCCAGTCATTGCATAGTGGCCAGTCACTTCTTCTGCTCCCCCGTGAGGGTTCGACTCCACGCAGGGGATGCGTACCTCAGGATACCCAACATCACTCTTTTTTTTTTTTTATTTATTGAAGTGTTTCGACCACTCGGGCCATTTACACTTGATTTACAAATTCGATTACAATTGGCATGTTCATACAGTAGAAATACAAATACAATTGAAATTACAAGGTGAGAAATTTACATACATACATGACATACAAAGACAGTTGAAATTACAAAGTGGGAAATTTACAATCACAATTACCGTTACATGTTAACAATTACAATTTACACTTCACAAATTTATTACTGTTGTGGAGTCTCCTCTGATCATTTCCTGTACACATGAAGAGAATCGGTGAGACTCCAGAGCAACCCAGTAAGAATGTGCCCAACAGCGAGATCACTTCAGCAGCATCTACACATCGGTTCATCCTCCCTTCTTCATGAGATGATAGTGGGTGAGTCGCGTATGGCCTAACCGAAGACGGGTTAATACATCTCTGTAGCAGATTCATGTTTCCGGCCGGATTTGATTAAGTTTTATGGTAGAGCTTGGAATGATGTAGAAACTTAAAAAGTCTATCTATGGTATGTTTGTTATCCTGCAAGATGGAATGGAAATCATCAGGTTTATTATATAAAGATTTGAGAGTGTTATAAGCTCGGCATTCTGTCAGAATGTGTTTGACTGTGTCTGAAATTCTGTTCCGCAAGTTTGGCCGAATGGTGGAGGATATCGGGCCATAAGGTAACCGTGGGTCAGGCGCGTGTGACCTATTCGAAGGCGCGTCAAAATCACCTCCTCTTTGCGTACATCTCTAGTTGATGATATACATACTTCTAATTTCCCTCAATTTGTTATTGGAAACATTTTCCCACATTTGTCTCCATTTCAATTTAATCTTGTGCCTAATGAGAGCAATGAAATCATTAACAGGCACTTCGCGACATGGTATTCCTTCAGCAATCGCCACTTTTGCTGCCCTATCGGCCAGTTCGTTGCCCGCTATTCCGCAGTGTCCAGGGACCCTGGCGAAGAACACTGAAATACCGTTTCTGATGGCAGACTATAATGAGTAATATATAGTTTGATTTAGCGGGTTAGTTGAAAAAATATTTCTTAAGCTAAGTAGGACAGACAAAGAGTCTGTACAGATGACCAGTTTTTGTTTTTGTTGGGTGAAAAACATTTAAATTTTGTTTATTGCAACCATTTCAGCTGTATAGCTACTACATATCTGTGATAAAGAGAATAGGTACTGGTGATCATTGCACACAATCGAGGCTCCAACACCTGAGTAAATTTGGAGCCGTCAGTATAAATGAAGTCGGCGTCACCTAATTTATGTTGCAGTCTGAGAAACTCATATTTATATCGATATAGTGGAGTGTTGTTTTTAGGTAGCCTTGAAAGGGAAAGACGAGTTTAGGAGAGGGAAGTCCCTAGGACAAAATGATGGAATTACAGTCTCTTGCAATGTAGGTATTTCAATGTTTAAACTGAGCAGTAAAGTGGAAACCCTGACTGTAAACGGTGTTCTCTTGGTTAGGTCAATTTGCTGCTGGTTTAGAGTCTGTCTATTTGGAAACAGCTCATTAATAGGATGGTTTATAGCTGATATGATTTTTACAAAGTAAATGAGATCCAGTTGTTGTATAGGACTTGAGCGGAAAGCACCCGTAGCTATTCTGAGTCCCGCATTTTGTACAGAGTCAAGCATTTTAAGGGTGGTACCCGATGATGAGTTGTAGGCATTACAGCCGTAATCCAATTTTGATCTCACTAGCGTTCT
This sequence comes from Halyomorpha halys, assembly GCF_000696795.3. Lineage (NCBI taxonomy): Eukaryota > Metazoa > Arthropoda > Insecta > Hemiptera > Pentatomidae > Halyomorpha > Halyomorpha halys. The sequence continues at coordinate 7,526 of NW_027106974.1, forward strand.
GTATAGCTTCAGCATACACAACCCTGAGGCACTCCATTTTCCTGTTCGAATTCTTTCGGTAGGACATTACCAATTCTGAATCTAAAGCTTCTGTTAAGTAAAAAATTGTTTATGAAGGCAAGAATATGACCGTTAATCCCGATACTAACTAGAGTGTCAATTATAAATCTTTTCCAGGTCCTATCAAAAGCATTTTCTATATCAAGAAATACAGCTAATACTTTTCTCTTATTTTCAAAGGCTTCTAGGATATCGGACTGTTACTGAACCAGGTTTTCTCTAGTACTCCTCCCTTTCCTGAACCCACTTTGCCATGCTGGCAGTACGTTTTTAGTTTCCAAGTACCATGCTGGTCTATTAGAAATAAGTTTTTCCATCAATTTGCAGATAGATGAGGTTAGGGTTATAGGTCTATAACTATTAACATCCATGGGGTCTTTGTCTTTTTTCAGAATAGGAATCGTGATCGCTTCCTTCCATTTATTCGGAAAACTATTAGAAAGAAATATTTTATTCAATATCTTCAAAATCATAGATTTATTAAGGGAACAGAGGTTTTTTATCATAACAATGCAGATCTCATCTGGACCGGGTGAAGAATCTTTCCTGGAGTTCAAGGCGGCTAGAAATTCGTCCATGGTAAAGGACAGGTTCATTGGATCAAGTGGATCATTAGTGATAACGAGTGGTATTGATTCGATAATTTGCTTTGTGTTAAGGAATTGCGTAGAGTAATTTACAGTTGATGAGGTATCACAGAAATGTTTTGCTAGAGTGTTTGCTAAGATTACAGTTTCAGTTTCATAGTGGTCACGAATTTTCAGACAATTTATTTGAGGTAAGTGGCCATAACCCATAATTTTTCTAACTGTGTGGCAGAAAACAACTCCTGGTGTGTTGCAGTTAACCTTGCTAAGAAAGTTATGCCATGATAATTTTTTACTATTTTTTATGACATATCTTGCATGTTTTCTGACCGATTTATATGATTCTAGTTTTTCGGAGGATGGTCGGCGAAAAAATTTTCTAAGTACCATCTTTCTGTTTGTTATTGCTTTTTCACATTCATCTGACCACCACGGTACATGGGGGCGGGTAGTATTTACTTTAGCAGATGCGGAAAGGTATGGGATCGCTGTTTGGGCGGCTTCAAGTATTCTAGTACTTAATTGTAGTATTAAGCGGTGAGGGTCAATATCAGAAAGATCTATATCCGAAAGTTTAGCCGCCGCTTGATATTGGGGCGTCAGCTTTTTTACTGAGCCATTTGTTGTGTCTGCTGAAGGAGAGGCATTTATTAAGAGTTTTAATAATTATAGGGAAATGGTCGCTGCCATGTGTATCATCTAAAGTGTACCATTGAGTCGTGGCTTGTAACAGGGGGTTAGTGATAGTAAGATCAATTGCTGAGAGTTTTCCAGATCTGGCACAAAGGTGAGTTTGATAAATTGAATTATTTATAATATTTAAATCACAATTATCTATGAAAGACTCGACCAATTTACCCCTCTCATCCACGTGGTCACTACCCCAAATTAAATTATGTGAATTAAAGTCCCCAGCGAGAATTACTGGTGGGGGCAATGTATGTAATAAGTCTTTCAATTGTTAAACTGAGAATAATCGGCCAGGAGGGAGGTATAGAGACCATAATGTGAGCGGGGGAGGTTGTGGTAAAATTCTTATTGCTACTGCTTGTAAATTAGAAGTAATATGTAAGTCATTAAAGGGGATATTCTGTTCCACTAAAATACACACCCCACCACAAGCAATGCGACCAGATGTATAATCTTTCCTCCTAATAGCATATCAACATATCCTCAAAATTCAAACATCTCAGTAGGTTTTAAATTTGTTTCTTGTAAGCAAGCTATAGAGCAATTATAGTAATCCAGTAAGTACTTTAATTCATTTCTACGATACGATAAACCATTTAAGTTCCATTGCATTATTTTCATTTTAAATAAAACATTCTACCCATACAGCCTGCTGAAGAAAAGCATCCGAGACAGCATCGTATACTCCTGAAACCGCTGGAGTACGCGCGGCAACCAAACATTCTCGAAAACGAAGGAAATGTCGAAGAGTATCATTAAGATATATTTCTCCGCCCTCCCTTCTACATCCTCGCGCACTCTCAGCAGCGCATCTGTTGTTCTCTTGCCACGGGTCGAGCCGTATTGCCGTGAATGTCTCGCAGCACTGAGGACTGGTCCTGAGGCTATGCACTATCATATGCTCCAGAACCTTGCTGATAACAGGGAGGAGGCATATAGGCCGACAGGCCTTCGGCGATTCCTTATCCTTGCCTCCCCCTTTGTAAAGCAGTCTCAAGTCTGCAATCCTCCACCTGCTCGGAAAGTACCCCTTATCCAAGCAATCATTGAAGATTTCCAATACCTCCTCCTCGATATATGGGGCACTGTTCCTGAGGATTGCAGCGTCCAAGGCGTCGAGTCCCAAAGCCCTACCAATCCTATGCCTGTCCACGGCAAGACGTAGGTCCCATAAGTCCCACGGTGGGCATAGGTCGGTACCTGGACGGTATGACGTGGTGCGTCTCACCATACTCTCCTCTGCATCATCCCTGACGGACCATCCCTGGGGTATGTATAATCGATGTACATCATCGCCGTTCTTCCAGGGTGATTGCATGGGATCCTCCAACTTTGATGGCGGCTATCATTTGTATTGGCTTAACCTTGCCCAGCGCCACACTGTACGGGATGCCCCAGGGATTCTTCTCCGACTCCTCCCAGAGCCCTCCCAATCCTCTGTCTGTCCACGGCAAGACGTAGGTCCCATAAGTCCCACGGTGGGCATAGGTCGGCACCTGGTGGGTATGACGTGGTGAGTCTCACCATACTCTCCTCTGCAGTATCCTGGGACGGATCATCCCTGGGGTATGTATAATCGATGTACATCATCGCCGTTTCTTCCAGGGTGATTGCCTGGGCTCCTCCAACTTTGATGGCGGCCATCATTTGTATTGGCTTAACCTTGCCCAGCGCCGCCCTGTACGGGATGCCCCAGGGATTCTTCTCCGACTCCTCGACGATGTACTCGTCCCAGGACTTCTTCTTCTGATGACGCACGCCGTTTCGTTATACCCTATACCTATGCTTGCTTTCCTCTCGGAGTGCAGCTCTCCTCTCTTCATCTCTGCACTCATGTTACCTGCGCCTGGCCCTATAGTACTCTCTCTTCAGCTGCGTCAGGGCCGGCGTCCACCATGGGACCGGACGTGCTCTCGCCCTGCGACGCTGAAGGGTAATATTGGCCGCTTGGGTGATGGCGCCCGTCAGGGTTGCTACTCTGTGGTCAATTCCTGACTCTTCCTCCATCGGCGCCACCTCGTCCCATTCTCTATCCAGCAATATCCCCTCCAGTTCGCTAGAGAAGGCTCTCCAGTTCGCTTCTCCATCGTGACCAGGGGCCCGGTTGCCATGACATCGTCTCAAGATGACCTTCAGTCGTCTAGGTGAGACAAACATATAGTTGTTCACTAAGGTCATGGTTGGAATTGAGAGCAATGCCCCAGTCCGCACCTCAATATCCCGCTGGTAGTGCCCAGCCAGTGACTCGGCTTGCTCATTAGGGGTCATGAGGCGGTCCCTGTCATGAAGTCGAACAACCGAGTTCTTCTTGGTTGCCGCCTTAATGAGTTTCCAAAATTTCCTGTCGTCGTCGTGTGTAGCTCTTAAGCGATCATGCCAGACCGCAGTCTTCCCATGGCGCAGAAGATTCATGATCTGGGTGGTGATCGAGTTGGGAGCCTTCTTGAATGACGGTTTTACAGGTCCCGCCTGCTGACAATGAGTGCCATAATGTGTGGTGGGGGTTTCTGAAGGTGTGGAGGTCTAGGGTGGTAGGTGGGGATGGCTTGACGTGCAGACTCCATGACAGCTAATGTGAAGTGGCCGATGTAGTCGTCCACTTCCTGCACAGAGCGCAGCGTAGGTACATCCTTCAGCCTATGGCAAACCTCCTCTTTGAACCGGCTCCAGTCAGCCTCCTGATAGTTGAAATTCTCAGTCTTATGCTCAGAGCTGCTCCCGTGCCCTTCATAGGTCACCGGGCGGCGATCGGAAGAGGTGAAATCAGACACGGAGCAACCCGTGATACGATGTGGCTGCCTAGTCAACAGGAGGTCTATTGTCGATTGGAAGCCTGTCCCAAAATGGTGGAAAGTATGAGTTTCTGGATGAACTACCGTGACGGCAGTTTTCACCACCTGTCTTCCCGCCAGGTTCGCTGAGGTATTATGCCATAGGGTGTGTCTGGCGTTGAAATCTCCCACCAGCCAATGGTTCGTCCTTGCTCCACAGGTGTCTATGAGCTGCCGCAGTTCTAGTACTGACCCTCTAGGACGCCGGTACACTCCCGTGATGTAGGTGGGTTGGTGCATCAGCACTTGGACGGTGAGATGACCGATCCGCCCGTGTCGGATAGTCAGAGGTGGCGGGATCTTCTTCCAGCGGATGCCATGGAGCACCGCTATGAGCACACCACCGTGTCGGTCGTGGATGTCATCGGTGGCTGCGTGATATAAATGGCGGTCGTCCCTGTATTCTGGTGTCGGTGAGTACAGCTACAGTCGGTTCAGTGAGCGCTAGGAGTGCCTCCACCTCCTCTAGTTTTGGTGCAAAGCCACAGCAATTATAATTGAGGACCCGAAATGAATTCATGGCGATTTTTGTCCTCTGATTTCTATAATGATATCAGACACGAATGCCTGCATGTCTCTCATGAGTCAGAAACACAGTTCGCTGAAAATCTGATTCATTTGGGTCATCAAGTTCATCATGAGAAGCTGTGGATCGAATGAGCCGGGTAGCGGTGGTGGGAGGGGTTGCTGGGCTCCCATTTGGTCCGGTTCAGGAGAAGCTGGAGAGTCCAGTGCGGGCTCTGGCGCAGGTGCTGCTGTGGCCGGGTGGAGAAATGACAAGTAAGCCATGGCTGCACTCGCCATTCTATTGGTCCTTAGTCTGGTGGTTGTGGTGGTGGGTGGTTGGCAGCCGCTGATGGCCTCCTAAATGCTCCTCGTAGTTCTTTTCTGGCTTCCCATTGGTCCATGATCTTCCGGCGTGCTTCACACCCACTGAAGGACACCACATGATCCTGATAACATTCCTAAGGCAGGCACCGATGTTGTGCTCTTGGTCACAGCGCACGCACGCCTCCTCGTACCCACGGTAGTTCTTGGTATGACCGAACTGCATCAGGTAGCATTGAGGTGGGCCATGTTCTTTTCGTTGAACAAAATGTTGGGCTGCGAATAGGCACTGGTCGATATGGCATACCTTCTTGATGTCTTCTAGGGTGACCTAAACTAGCACCGTGATAACAATAGGGGAGAGGGGAGTTTTTGTCCCATCACTGTTCGATTTTTGGAGACGCCTAATATTGATAGGGGCTAATTGCTGGAAGGCAGCCTGGACATCTTCCAAGGGCATGGAGATGTCTAAATTTTTTTTATATAACGCTGCTATGTTTTTCTTGTCGTAGGGCATAAGTGTGATGCCCTATTTGTAGCGATTTCAGCCCAGTTACAACTGCGTCTCGGTCCGCCACGGTCACGGTGTACAAAGAAAATTTGTACACGCCCTCCGGTTTTACGCACCTGGTATTTAGCAGTGCGTAAATTAGCCAGGTATTGTCTGATCTCCGGCATTTGCTGGTAAGCGGCCCCGACTGGAGGCGGTTGGGGAGATTTTTGTGGAGAGGTCTCGGTTTCTGTTTTGGTAGGTAGACTAAGAGCTCTACCTACCAAAACAGAAACCGGGTCGTAGGGATTGGGATCAGTAACGTTAACATCCTTTTTCTGACTCGGCTGTTTCTTCAATTTCTTCTTAATTGCCGGTTTAATTCCGCTCTTGCCTGGTGGATTATGGTCTGCCTGCGATCGCGTCTTGCGGGTTGAAGTACTGCCAACGGCAGTATAAGTATCGTCAAATATGAACTATCACTCACGAAATACTAAAAAAAACTTTATTGGTATAATACAAACAAGAATGTTTACATCAGAATTGCTACTGAGCTAATGACGCGTACTCTAATGCTAGCTAGACTAAGTAGGGAGACATATATATATAGTGGTGGGGGATTTGTGCTGATGCTACATTAAATTTGGTGGTGATCCGGGGATAACTCCTCCCAACCGAAGAATGAAGCTTCCCAGCGAATGATTGGATGAGAATGTGCCCAAGGGTTGAAGGGCTGTGGCTGTGGAACTTCTGCTGTTGGTTTGTTGATGCTAAAGACTTTCCTAATTTGAGAATACTTGAGGTATATATGATACAAGAATAAATAAAGTACAATAAGTGAGAAAATTA
>NW_027106974.1:20495-28200 GCF_000696795.3 Halyomorpha halys
TTTTGATTTTGAAAAAACTATTATGTCATCAATATAAACAAGTACATTTGATGTATTAGCTAACAAAGAATTCATTGCTCGTTGAAAAGTTGGAGGGGCATTACATAGACCGAAGGGCATGCGAGTAAATTCATAGTGTCCCGTGTCTGTCGAAAATGCTGTTTTAGCAATAGAATTTTCGTCCAAATTCAATTTTCGATTTAATGGAACCCGAAAGCTAAATCAATGGTTGTGGAAAATTTTGAACCGTTTAGTTGGTTTAAGAGATCTTCAATATTTGGAAATGGAAATTTATCTGGTATGGTTTCTGAATTTAATTTTCTGTAGTCAATAACGACTCGAATTTTACGTTTACCGCTTGCGTCGGGTTTTTTTTGGTACCACCCATATTGGGCTATTGTACAGTGAGTTACTTTCTCGTATTATTCCATTATTTAACAAAGTTTTTATTTCTTGATTTATATCATCCTTAAATTGTTGGGGGTATCTGTAATTTCGCGTATAAATAGGTCTGTCAGTTTTTAAAGGGATTGAATGTTTTAGTAAGTTTGTTTTTTCTTAATTTGCCATCTTCTGTTTTTATAATTCGCGGATATTTCTTAAGTAAATTTGTAACTGATACTTAGTCTTCGTTATTTAAATGGGATACTCTAATTAATTCTTTTATATTTAATGTATTTAATTCATTTTCTAATTTATTTTTACTTTGTTTAACTTTATTATCGTTTATTTTTATATCACTGCTTATTATTTTTTCATGTTTATCCATTGATTGATCTATTTTTATTATTTTTCTATTATCAATTGTATTCTTTATTTCATTAGCAATATCATCGTTTTTGCCATTGCTTATTATATTTTCATTATTATCCGTTGATTTATCTAATTTTATTATTTTTCCATTGCGAATGCATACATTTTTTATAATTAGGTCGTCGTTTTCCTCAAGATTCATTTTTATACCTATAGCTCGTATGGTTCCTATACCGAGCAATATATAAAATTTATCATTAAAATCAAAAATTTTACACTTAATCAATAATTCACTGTCTAACCCTAGTCTGGGCGCGAGATTTGACAATTCGTCCGGAAATATTTTAGTTCCGTCGGGCATAGAACTTGGGTTTATGTAGCTAACTTGAGAAGCCGTGTCCACGAGCCATTGTTGTCCCAATAAGTCAGAAAATTGTAATAATTCTTCCGAAATATTTAGATCGTACTGTTGGGGGGTCCGGTTCCGGCTCTCTTAGTCCTAAAAAATGTTCGAATTTTTCCTCTAGATTTGCGAGTCTTTATTTTAATTCATGATTTTCCTAAGTCGTGTACCTCGTTACTGCAAACGGTTCGCATTGACACCGTGTTTTGAGAATTCGGGTTAAAAGGTTTTGATGGGAAAGGTTCCCGAGATTTTTCATTTTCCCGCCAGTTATTTTTTTCATGCCACGCTTGCGGCCGATGATGTTGTCGTGATGTTTTTTCTTCATTTCTATAAAAATTTTGTGGTTGCCGAATTTCAGTTTGGTACTGGTTTCGGGGATAACAATTGTCTCTATTTTCGTACTGATTTTGGGGCTGATGGAAATCTTGATTGTCATATTGATATTGGGGCTGTCGATAGTGCTGGTTCTCATATTGATACGGGTGTTGCGGATGCCTATAGTCTTGATTTTCTTGATAATAAGGAGGCTGCTGATAGTTTGGGTATCTGTTATTTTGATAGTGAGGTCTTTCGTGGTTTTTGTAATGTTCATATCTTTTTGTTTCGTTATTGTTAGGTTTTCTAAGGACTTTGTGTGATTTGTTATAGTAGTGATCTTTTCTTTTGGATGTATATAAAGTTTGGTCGCGTCCGTATAGTCTTTCCATAATGTCTGAACAGCTATTAAGTATAGCGTTTCTAATTTGGTCAACATCTATTAGTATCATATGGTTTAAGAAATCAGATAAGTCAGGGTGAAAATTATGTAAGATATGACTGTTTATTTCTCGATCTTGACAAATCATCATAGCTTGTTTATTTTCTATTTCGTCATCAAACTGTATGCGAGAAAATATTAATGATCTTATTTTTGCTATTCTATTTATAAAATCAACTGGATGTTCTCTTCTGTAAGGAAAGGTGTGTATGAGTTCGCGTTTTAATTGTTCCACTGTACGTGATTCTTTAAATTGTTATGTTAAATATTTGAGTAAGTCTTCAACTGAATCGAACGTGTTTGTAAACAGGCAGTCTCTAGCAAATCCTTTTAATTTTGATTTAACAATGGTTAGTAACTGATCGTGATTTTGATTTCTTAACGTCTTATTGTCTGAACATACATTATTAAAAATTTGTCTAACGTCCTTAACGAAAAATACTACATCGTAAGGATTACCATCAAAACTGGGCAAATGTCCATAATTTTCTTTGGTCATTTGATATGTAATTGCCATTTCGGTAGGATTAGTTTCTAAAGATTCTGAATTAATATTACACCTCTGTATTAATCTATCACCGGTTTTTCACATTATATAATTTAGTAATTATGATAAAAAATTTGTGTATATATACAAAAAAAAATAAAAAAATAACAAAAAATATGATGGTTTACAAAAAAAAAAATTATACCTCAAGTATTCTTAAAGTAGTTCCGTAGATCCAGTTCAGAAAAAATTCGGACTGGGGTTAAACTCGAAGAGTACCAAGGGTGATTTTTTTGTAAGCGGTGCCTTCAGTCTTCTTGATTACCAGAGGTCTTCGATCCTTGTAGTATTTTTATAGTACAAGTGATGGAGTCTTCCTGTGGTCTCGAGACGAAAATGGCTAAGAACGGTCACGATTTTTTAATCACTCAAGTCGAACCCAGTCCCTGTTCGGGCGCCAAATATGAACTATCACTCACGAAATACTAAAAAAAAATTTATTGGTATAATACAAACAAGAATGTTTACATAACAAGTGCTACTGAGCTAATGACGCGTACTCTAATGCAAGCTAGACTAAGTAGAGAGACATATACATAGTGGTGGGGGATTAGTGCTGATGCTACATTAAATTTGGTGGTGGTCCGGGGATAACTGTCGTCAGAGTCTGGCTTGAGCTGGCGCTAAGGCAGAAGCCATCACTCTCCAGATTTAATAATATTATTAATAATTAATTTGGGAAAGCGGTTACAACTGGCTCGGAAAAGCACAGCTGAACAGTTGAAAAACTGAGTCTGTGTGTTCGCACTGCTCTATCTAAGGAGTGAATAAATACGCGACACTATTTCACAGTTGCGCACAATTAAAATAAAAAGTACCTGATTAGTGATAAATCCACATTTGTCAAGGTCTGGAGAAGCACTATAACACTATATTATCACTCAGAACAAAGGCCTTTGTTCTGAAAAAGTACGTTACAATGAGGTTTATTGGGTTCAGTTTATCTTCTATATACATTCGATCAGCGGATCTTCTCAGTCAGCTGACATGGAAGTAGCAGCTGACTCAGACCGTAACTACCACCTACCAATTTACGAACAATCCTCTTAAACTAATACTATACAATAAAATTATATAGAAAATAAAAACAATAAAGAAAAGCTATTCACAATAAAAAATAATTCCTATGTACATATCCTTGTAAAAACTTACTTTAACTACTTTAACTAAATGCTGAATACATAACTAAAACTTAAGAATAAAATTTTTAAAAAAAATTATACAGTGATTAAAGAATGAAAAAGACATACAAGTTAGAATGAAAAAGTCAATATTTACAAAAATTAATAACAATCTTAAAACTAAAAACAATAAATAGAATAAATAACTATATTTTATATAATCTAATTTAGTATGAGAACAATTCAATTTTATATTGTCATTGCGGGAGGTTCTAGTAGTAATTCTTCAATATGGACAGTTCTCCTCTTTTTGGGTTCTCACATAGTTTCTATTGATACAATATTATGTTCTCTTTTAATTATCACCCTGAATGGTGCTTTCACCCATAACTTTCTTCGTGCAACATGGTTGTTATATATCTTCTCACCGTTCACATCCGTGCCCTTATAGTCCCGCCGATGTCCTCAAAGCCCAAAGAGGATCTCAAATGGTGAAAACCCCGTAACGGTGAGTACAGAATAATTATATGCCGCTATAGACTTAGGCATTGCTATATCCGGTTCCAATCCCTTATCGATATGATATAAGTGAAGATGGTCATTCAACGTGCCATGAAGGCGCTCTATGCCTCCTATACTCTTGCGGTGTGCTCGTGCTTTGAGGTGCCATGTCTTTTTTCATTTCGAATCTTGGCATTGTCGAATTCTCTGCCTCCGTCCGATGCGAGTCGCTCCGGAACTCCGCAGAATTGGAACCACAATCGGAGAGCTGTCAACACTGCTTCCGACGACTTGTCCTGCACCTAGTGCGCCATTGCCGCCTTTCTGAAGCTATCAATTATGATTATCCAGTTATATCCTCACCATGTAACAGTATCGATCTGCAGATCGTTGAACGGTCCATCTGGGGCATATGTTTCTTTTTGCCTCCCTTTTGATGATTTTCTGTCATATTTCGTACTTGGACAAACTTCGCAATTTCTTAAGACTTCTGCGATTGCCTTCTTCATCCCCCACCAAAAGTACCTTCTCATTAACGCTTGCAGTGTCTCCCAGGTACCGCCGTGATTGTTTTGGCCTGATAATACGCGACAGCCACTTACTTCTGGTGTTCCTCTTCCCGAAGGGTTTCCAACATCAGCCTACATCGGACGAATGTCCTGACTATTCCTATGTGTCCATCACGACATAGCCGCTTGATCTTCTCCCAAATGGTTTCATTTCCAACGTAAAGGTGTCACTTTTCTCCAGGCTTCGAAGCATTGTTCAACGTTCTACAGATCTGATCATTCTTCACTCCTGGCTGTAATGAAATTGTCGTGATATTGCTCCTCCCACACTTGCTGTACTCAACTTTGAGCAATCCAGTGGTCCTCGTCTTCCATATAATCTGCTGTCTCTTCGACCATCGGGGTTATAATCACCTTCCTGCCTTTCTTGAGTAGGTTTTTGACTGGGACGAGGTACTCAGCCATTTCTGGCACAAATCTCCGGTAATAATTTAAAGTTGTCAGCACCCTCCGAACTTCCTTCCCAACCCTAGGCGCTACCATCTTCTGTATTGCTGCTACTTTATCCGCGTCGTGTGAATATTACACATGTTCGAATAGAATCCATGGAACTAGATTAGTCCTCGGTCGATTATAAGCAACTCTCGTCCATCCGCTTTCTTCTATTTCCATACGAGACTCTTCTTCTCTGGCGCTGGCGTCAACTATTGCATCCGACCCTGTACTTCGATTGTCTCCATCATTTCGCTGACTTTAATGCTAATTTTATTGTAGCGTTCCAGGAGTACCGCGGCGTACTTCCCATTAGACTGTTTTGGTTTCTTCGTCTCCCTAATCGCCATAAATATGTCCTCTTCTAGGGTTGAAAAATGCCTTCTTCAACCTCGCCTTTATCACGCTCTAGGGTGTCACCTGATCCGCTTGAATGTGATTGAGGATAGTTCTTTTCACCCTGCAGCCGACTGCTGCCCTTAACGCATCAGCATCCTCACTGTCGAGCATTTGTACGGCTGTATTCGCTTCAATTCGGCTAAGTCCGACACAGCCTTCCTCAGGTGCTGGACGGTTGCCGTACGGACCTTAATCCAGTTATGGCTCCATCTCCGTGTAGACTGCAGCTACAGGTCGGTTATCTGCTGCTAGAGGTTGTCTGCAGCTAGAAGTAGGCTGGTGAAAATGATGTTCCCTCCATTAGTTTACGAACAATCCTATTATTCTATACAATATAATAACGTTGAAAATAAAAACAATAATGAAAAACTATCTACAATAAAAAAAATTCTATATACATATCATTCTAAAAACTCACTCCCTTAAATATATTCCAAATACATAATTTAAACCTAAGAATAAAATTAAAAAAAGGAACAAGCTAAAATGAAAAAGAAAATATTTACAAAAATCAAAAAACTTGGAATTGAAAATACAATATTTACAAAAATCAATAACAATCTTAAAACAAAAAAACAGTAAATATAGAATAAATATCTGAATTTTCTAGTATGACACTTCAGTTTATATATTGCCATTGCCGAATGTTTTAATTCTTCAATATGGACAGTTCTTTTTTCGGATTCTCTGATACTTCCTATTGTTACAATATTTATCTTTATCTCTTTACCCTTGTTAGAACCTTCTGTATACGATCGTCCCGATTTTGATTACTCCTATCCTATTTGTAACTTTTAAACATCCGAGGTATCCTCCTGGATTTTTCCTTTTCCATTCTTCCCCGGGCCTTTTCCCATAACTTTTTCAAGGACCTCGGTTGTTGTGTATTTCTTCTCCGCCGGGACTATAAGCCGACGGTGTCCTCGAAGCCCAAAGAGGATGGTAAAAATATAGTACCGGTATGTACGGAATGATTTTATGCCACAATCGCCTTGGGCATTGCCACGTCCGGTTCCAGTCCCTGGTCAACCTGATATAGTCGAAGATTATCTATCACCACTCTGTACTTTTCAGTAGTCAGATTAGTTAGAAATCATATCAGATTGCGGTAGTGAATTTGATAACTCCCTAATTCGCAGTGAGAGCAAGATGTTGGGCTTTACCTGGCGACGCAATACTCCCCATCACATCAAGGGCAGGGGCGCGGTTGAACGACTGCACAACACGCTAGGGGAACATCTTCGGTTATTCAAGTTAGGGCGGAATCACGAGGCATACGATGCCATGCCGCGCGTGGTTATAGCGTATAACAATACGGAGTTATCACCGGTAGAGATAGTGTTCGGACAGCAGCGTCGCGATAGGGGAGACCTTATTACAACTAACAATAATGATCTCCGAGTTAAACTTCATCAAAAAAGGGTGCAGCGCCAATAGACATGGGCGAAAGTACGGGAAAGATTGATACGCGAAAAACAACTACGAACTATGAAAGCAAATGACCGCCCCACAGTCTGTAAAACAGGTCACCTAGCATTGGGTACAATCGTATATCGTCGATTGAGAACCGCCCGCAATAAAACCGCTGCACGCTACGAGGGCCCCTATCGAATCATTACAATTAGGGAACACAACTTATTTACAATAAGAGACGTGAATCACCCGTTTAGGTCCCGCACGGTTCATCTTGAAGAACTGCGAGTACTCCCCCTAGTACAAAGTGTCGAGCCGGACGACGGTGCTCAGCCTGGACCATCAAGAGAGTGATTTTATTTTATTTTATTATTTTTTTCAGGGTATGTATCAATTCAGGTCATGTTAATGAATTAGGGCCCTACAATGTATACTTATGCGTTATTTTTATGGTTTAAGTGTTAGGCAATATTTCTTTATGTTAATTATAGCTCAGAAGAATAGGAGCACTTATATGCATATTTTTATTGTAAAATGTTTGTTTATTTTTATTACTATTTTTTTTAATTTACTTTCCTTTCATACCATACGAAGGAACCGGAGGGAGGGAGTTAGCTGTATAGAACCTCTTAATAATTATAAGAACTTTATATTACTGGAATTTAAGTTTGATAACAAAGTCAGTGCCATATGATATATAACATATGATTCAATAATAAAAGTTAGTTGTTAAGTAACCCTGTGTCGTTACTCTGCTTGAATCCTTTTTTATTTTACGTTAATTCTTGCAGTATAATCGTAAGTTAT
>NW_027106974.1:28655-28979 GCF_000696795.3 Halyomorpha halys
CGTAAACTCAAAAACAAAAGATACAATACAAAAAAAAAATTCTCCTAAAACAAAGTATTAGACACAAATATGCACAAAGTTCAATTATACAATTTGCAAAATGAAATAACCAAAAACTTCAACTTCTACGGTTCCACTCTATCTACACGCTCATTATTCACAACACTCACTGCACACACCATTCCGTATCTCCGTACAAGCGATAGAAATAAAACAAATAAAACTAAAATATATACACAAATATTAAAAGAAAAAACTGCTGCTTCGGGTGTAATGAGGAGGCATTCCAGGTACCTGCAGAGCTGCTATCGCAGGGAACCTGAG
>NW_027106974.1:30695-31883 GCF_000696795.3 Halyomorpha halys
AAGTCCGGGAACGCGAGTACCGGTTCTTGTTGTAGCCTCAAGATGCACTTCCTAATATTGCTTCCCATAGCCGGTGTTACAACTAACCTAGTGCCCTTCTTTAACAAATTATTGAGGGGGACCAACTGTTCTGCCATTTCCGGTACAAATCTCCTGTAGTAATTGAGAGCACCTAGTAACCGCCTAATTCCTTTCACATCCCTAGGTACCGCTATATTGTGAAGGGCCTCTACCTTGCGTGCGTCCGGTTGAACCCCCATACTGGAAATCGTGTGACCCAGAAAGCTAATTTGTTCCTTCTCTAACACCGACATCTCCTGTGATAGTTTGAGGCCGAATTTCCTAATTCTCTGAAATACAGTTCTCAGATGGGATTGATGATCGCGCTCGTTTCTATTAAACACGATAAGGTCATCCATATACACCTGGCACATGGCTTCATCTACTCCTCGGAGAAACTCGTCCATTAAACGTTGAAAAGTGATTGGGGCATTCTTCAACCCGAAAGGCACCCTCGTAAACTCATAGTGGCCTCGCTCAAATGAGAATGCCGTTTTTGCCTGGTCCCTCGGATGCATTTTACATTATATTATATATTATGCATACCCAGCTTTAAGGTCGAGAGTACTAAATATGGTAGATCCACATAATCTATCTAGTATGTCCTCTAAACAAGGAATGGGATATCTTTCATCGACCGTGTTTTCATTCAATTTACGGTAATCAATCACGACCCGTTATTTTTCCTTATTATCTCCCGGTGCTACCTTTTTCTTAACCGCCCACAGGGGACTATTATAGGGTGACGTACTATTGATAATTATCCCCTGTTTTTTAAACTCTCCCAACTCTTCTCTAGTATGTTCTCTTAACGCCTGAGGATACCTCCGTTCTTTTACATATGTTACTCTTTCCTGTTTTAAGGGTATCTCATGCACCGTCTCCCCCGTTGCCCCCAACACCTTCTTTAAAAAAAATATCCGCATATTCACGCATGACCTCGTTTCTCCAGTTCTCCACGCGGCTTATCGCCCTCACCCTCTTGTTGTTAACCCTGTCTAAACGCTGGCACTCGAACTCTTTTTCCCCTATTTTAATAACCCATCGCCCGTCTTTATTTTTAATCCCCGCTCCCATCTTTCTCAATAGGTCACACCCTACAATCCCTTCATAATCTCTCGGCATTTT
>NW_027106974.1:35469-35858 GCF_000696795.3 Halyomorpha halys
ATGATAGGATAAGGAACTGTGTCCGCCTTAATACTCCCTACCATTGTAAATAAACATCTAAAATGATTTTAAGGAGTAATAACTTCAGAAATAGAGCAGTGTTATTTCAGTCTAATTGCGTGCTGTTACTCTGCCCTGAACCTTGTTTTTTTTCGTTACAGTTCCGACATAATTGTTTCGCGATATGTCCCTCGTTACCGCATTCAAAGCACCGTGGCATTTCCGTTCTTCTCTTCTTCCGTTGCTCTTGTGTTTCCTCTGATTCACTCTATTCTCCTGGTACCTCGCCCTGTCTCTTCCGCTATCTCTATTTTCCCGCCTTCCCCCAAAATTATTAATGTTCCTCGGCCGATTGAACTCCACCCGCATCCACCCCGGCTCTTCCACTT
>NW_027106974.1:39468-39811 GCF_000696795.3 Halyomorpha halys
TTTTTTTTTTTTTTGGATTTTAATTATTAAATATAAAATCAGACGGTATGTCTGAGTCTCCCCCCTTAAAACGAAAGAAGGGAAAATTTAAAACAAATAATACTAAAACAAAAGAAAAGTGCGTAAGATTTCTTATAATCAAATGAGAAGAAAAGGATGAAGAGGGAAATTCGTTAGATTTCAAAAAAATCACACCGTTCTTCATTTATAAAAGCATAAATAATTTGATCGGGGAATGAAAATTTCCAAAAAAATTAAAAGATGGAACCCTACTAATCGAAGTTTTTACAAATATACAATCAGAAAAACTATTAAAATGCGAAACAATGTTAAATAAAGTCCC
>NW_027106974.1:43241-43564 GCF_000696795.3 Halyomorpha halys
TTGCCAACTATTTCTCCGAAATATATTATTCCACTAATAATAATAATTATGACGAAGCAATTGGTTCCGAAAGGACAGATAATGAAGCGGTCGTATATTATAACCTTCCTTTTTCCCTATGGGAACTAAAACACATTTTATATACCGTCAAAGGCACTACACCCGGACCTGATCAAATCCACTATGACATGATTAAAAAACTCCCAAATAACATGCTAAAGTGGGTGCAAGTGACTACAATCATGTCTGGTTCACTGGGAAATTCTCAAATACCTGGCGGGAATCAATAATAATCCCAATTTTAAAAAATGGAAAGGACAAGC
>NW_027106974.1:45988-46304 GCF_000696795.3 Halyomorpha halys
TTAATCACCCTGGGTGGCCCTTGTGTGGTAGAGGGGGAGATAGAGATAAGTTTGACTCGGTGGGGATTTAGTAGAGAGAATTTGCCGGTACATATCGTAGGGAGTACAAAGTGATTGTGGGGTGTGACCTGCTAGGAAAGGTGGGTGTTTGGGTTAAGAATATCAAGGGAAATTGGAGAATTATGTTGGGGGGGTAAAATGTACAAATGTCATCAACAAGAGAAAACTGAGGGCGCACGGGTTGGAGCAATTAATCAGAGGCTTAAGAGGGAATATGAAGATATTTTTTTTAAGAAGGAGACATGCTCGGGGCAAC
>NW_027106975.1:0-16128 GCF_000696795.3 Halyomorpha halys
ATTTAAAGACAAAAAGAATAAATAAACATTTTCCTCACTTTTTTTTTATCAAGTAAATAACTAAACAGTCAACACTGCCTATAAAAACATTCCATTTTTTTTCTACTTTTTATATTAAACTTGAAGAATGGAAGTTTTGAACGAAAAATATGTTATATAATTAATAAAAATCTATAAAAGGAATGAATGAATTTACAAATTAAATATTTCTTCTTGACTACAAATCAAGAAAATCGTTCTTATAATGAATTTTTCTATTGATTTTTTTTTAAGTTAATAAAAACCTGAAACATGTAAAATGAATTGATAATTTCCATACCCTAAAAATATTATTATTTCATCAATTCCAGCAATATCTACTATTAAAACAATGTTACACTTAATAAGTTAAGTGGGGTGACAATGCCAGAATTTTTCATGTTTTTTTTTTCCTAAACCGAATATACGTTTGAACTTTTGCAATAACTAAGTAATTTTGAACTATCAGGCTTCACTGTTATCACTAAAACCCATATAATCTTAAACTATAAAGCGAAATACACCAATTTTGTTTGTGACACATTTACCCCGCAATACCACCCATTGCTACACCAATTTTTATCATGGATTCCAAGGATACAAATGTTGTACCATTGTTATCTGTTCTTTTCGCTCCTAAGACTTTCTAGATTTCAGATTTTACTGTACAGGATACAAAATTTCTGAATTTTTAAAAATTATTTAGCATAATTGAAGGAAATATTGCTAATTACATTTCTCGGTTTAAAAAGCCATTAAAAAGAAACAATAAAAAAGTGTGGGTCCTACGCCAGGAACATCTCAAAGAAAATGTCAACATTCCCAGGAACAAATTCACTGTTTTTTTCTTGACCCTCGTTAAACAGCTTATTCTCTTGAATATTGAAGTCTCTTTTCTTTGGTATAATTCTTGTAGGACCGTTCCTCTAACTTCTTCTTATAGACACGAGGTATTTTGTTACATTAAATGTCCCGTAAAAATTGTGAAATCATGGTCAATTTGAGTAAACAACTTTGTACCATAATCACCTCTAGAGCAAAAATGTGCAGCTGGTGTACTGAAGTTGCCTTCCCTCTCCCACAATAAAACGCACATGTTTTGGTATTTAATTAATCAATAATCATTGAATAACATTTTCTGCTATCTATAATTGGGAACCAATTCAGAATAATATTATTAACAACAAAAAATTACTCACATGAGCACTCCGCAAGCAACGAGGGCTTGGCGACTGAAGTTTAGAAGATTATGTGGAATGTTGGGTTATTGTGAAGTTACAAACAAAAATCCCACACGATTAGAAAACCTCCAGCAATTTTCTGGCCCCTTTTTCAAGCCCACCAGAACGTTTCAAACTTAAAAAACGACGTTACCATAGTCACCCCTACTGCACCATTGGCACCCCCACTTTACGGTACTTAACAAAGCAATAACGTGGGCTCTCAGAGATGATTCAACTTTTAATTAAATACAACTTGACAGGAAGAAAACCACAGCATTGGTAAATGGCTGTCAATAGTTTATGAGATAAGCATAAATAGAGGATTTTCGGAATTGAACAGACACCAGATAGACAATTGTTCCTTTGAATTTTTTTTTTACTACTACTACTGACTATAAAGATCTACCTTCAGACAATCAATAATTATGAATTTATTCCCGTCCCTAAAATAAACGATTGGGATGGTCTAGGAAAGAGTTATATTATATAATTGGTAAAGTAAAAACAGTTCTGTACCTGAGAGCTATAGGACACTGCACCACAATTATCAAGTTAGCAAGAGACCTGTTTAAACAGACTACTCTCTCCGAATAATATCCAACTTATTATTTTTTTAAAACTATGTAACTCCCACTACAATAGATCTAGGAAATAGATCTAAACCTTTTTAGGTTATATAAATATATTATATAGATTATAGATAAAGCCAAAACTGTTTAATAAAAATGTGCAACAATAATAAATTGGTTTTAAAAATGGATATAATGTCCTGTATCTCCGACACACAAAAATGTAAAACCAAAAATTTCAAGAGGGATTGAGACATTAAACTAAATCAATAAATCAACTGTCGCATTATCAATTGGTAGTATTTCCAGAATTTAATAAAAATTAATTTAATGGAAATTTTTTATTTTCTGTTGGGACGCGAATCTGTAACTGAGAACCTATGCCAAGATCTCGCTCAAAAAGTATAAGATATAAATCAAATACAAAATTCTCTAAAATCATTTGCCCAAACTTTTTCCCAGAGAGTTCTTTAAAAATATTTCTTCAATAATAAATTTATGACCTTGATATCAAACAGGAATAGATTTAAATTTAGACCTGTTTATAATAACTCTCAATCCAACAAATCTTAATAATCACTGACGATTAGAACATTGAGAACATTCTTTACAAGGTACTAATATTACTGTAATTATTAACATGTAATTCCAAAGCAATTTAGTACTTTAATAACTGAGACAAATTAAAGACAACCTAAATCAAAAGAAACGTTCCTCAAGTTACACATTGTTCCCTCCCCAGACTTATTACATTTGGATCATATGAGAATAAATTAACGTGATAACAATTTAATACTCCTAACTAACAATATGGAAACTTCTTTAGAAAACGCTGGAATTGTATGAAATAGTTAAATAATACTAGGTTTATAGTGCTGAACACAATTAATTTCAAAAATATAAAAACCTAAACTGGAAGAAAATCTTAATTACTAATTAATAGAATTTAGATATTTTCTTTTCACCTGGTCTTAGATAAGGGGTTATTTTGTGACCAAGTTATTAATTAGCATCTATTTTATTGTCAAACATATTAAAGATTATTTGCAGCAGCTACTAAAGTGAGTTAGGTTAATAGGCCGAGTATGTAATTTGGTATCTACCGTGCCATTAATCGTTTATCTATAAAAACGTATTATTATTTTTTTTAAACATAGTTTAGCAAAATACAATTGTTTGAGCAACGTTATTCTGATGACTTAAACAGCTAAAATGAAAGATAAAACCTTTCAGAGTTTAATTAAATTTTCAATTTGACTTTTCACTTGGCGTGCATACGAAATAAGGTTCTTATGGAAAAATTATTCATCTGAACGAGGATTTTCTCCATCATTTCGCATCTTAATAATTTCTATTCTGTAAATTCTCCTCTCGTGGAGAGAATACAAAACGAGAACAGCTTTCAACCATGTCGGAATTCAAAGCAGCAAGAATACATGAGAATATTCCTGAAACATTTTATGTACTTCATCTTTACAACATACTGTAAGCACGGATACAAAGCATATTTAATAAATCATAATGATATATTATTGATAAAATAATTTAATGAAATATAAACATGAAAATTCGATTCAAGTAATCGCACAAGATCTGGGTTAAATAACACCGAATGAATCAGTTTCCTATAATTTACGAATGTAGCAATTGTGTTAAAAATATACATAGTTACAATATTAATTATTAACGATAAGAAACAGAATCCCAACGAATAGAAGAGATGCAAATGATAATATTTCTGAAATTGTTTTAAAAGCTAAAAAAAATTTATCGAGATAGCGTTAGACCCAGTAAATATAATTCTTCAATTCTTCTTTCACAAAGTTAGTAAAAATTTTTAAAAGAGAAAAATTGTAAAGGTTGGATTATCATAAATCAAGAATTTAATAACTAATTAAGAAGTTACTTACACGAATGCGTTACAAATCATTTAGCTAAAGCAATATCAGAATCCGTTTCATTAAAACCATTTTTTCTTATTAAATACTCGAGAAAAAAACTTAAATAAAAGCCATTAACTTCACAGCATCATAAAATTACGATTAATTCGTAGTTTTATAAAAGTTTTAGTTAACAGTTAGAATGTAAATTAAAGCATTTAATCAATAGTTATAATGTAAACTGAAATGCATTGTATGTTGTATACAACATATTCATATTGTAAACCCTTTGCTACATCAAAGACTATTTTGACCAGGCTGTATTATCTCTGTCTACCTTTTGCTTCAGGCTATTATTTGCCAATTCGGTACAAACAACACTGGGTTACCTTTGTTTATTTTACCCTTCCATCTCAGTACAAGAGCCGGGAAGAAACAAAGGCAGTTATTTCACCCCAATTTTTTATTACTTTAATGAAAACTATGTATTCTACTAATTACTAGTTAAAACTGATGAGTCTACCAAGTATAGGTAGGGGGAAAGAAAAATAGCAGCTGTGTCAAAACCTTAAAAAAACATTAATTTTTCATTTGGAGCTCTGTATCTTAAAAACTACCAACAACAATAGAAAATATAAAAGAACATTATTTAAAGAACAGTAAATTTGCTGAAATATTAGCCCTAATAGAGCTATTTACGTCCTATAGTTCTCGAGATATTGCCTTTTAAAAAGCAAGATTTCATAAAAATGTACTGTAGTTAGTTCATTTATTTTGAGAAATCTATATCTCTGGAACTACACGACGTATAGATGTCAATTAGCAATCACATTAAAGCTAGTTTAATGTACTATAAAATAGTTTATGACCTTTACTCTCGTAAGAATAGTAGTTTTCATGATATTTAATAAAATAAATTGATTATAGGTTATAAATTGATTATTATAACTTACAATAAGTTAGATATATGAAAAACTTTATTTCAGTAGCCATTGGACGTACAGATGTCTGCCAGCTCTCAAATTAAAGCTAGTCAAATTTACTATAAAATAGTTTATAACTTTTTTCTTTGTAGGATTAGTAGTTCAAATGATATTTGACAAAATAAACTCACAAAATGTTAATTTCTAGTTGTTCTTATAAAATTTGGGACTTTTGAAAAATATATCTCAAGACCCATAAGACGTACATATGTCTGCCAACACTCAAAATAAAGGAAATTTAACTTACTATAAAGTAGTTCATGATGTTTATCTTTGTAGGGGTTGTAGTTTTTATGGTTTTCACATATGAATATAAATTTGGCAAATGAAAATTTGTTGGAACAACAATAAATCAATTTATTTTAGCAAATTTCATGAAAACTACTACTCCTACGCAGATAAACATTATGAACTACTTTATAGCTCATTAAACTAGCTTTAATTTGAGTGCTAATTGAAATCTGTACGTCAAATGGTTTTTGAGATATACATTTTTCAAAATAAATTCACTAACTACTGATCTTTCAGTATGTTCCATACAACATTTTTATGAAATGTTGCTTTTTAAAAAGCTATAACTCGAGAACTATTGGACGTAAATAGGTCTATTAGGGCTTACATTTTAGCAAATTTACTCTACTTTAAATGATGCTCTCTTAGATTTTCTATTGTTGTTGGCAGTTGTAAAGATATAGAGCTCCGAATAAAACAATTATTTTTAACGTTTTGAAACAGCCGCCATTTTTTATTCCCCTCTTGGCAGACTCATCAATTTTGACTAGTAATTATACCTAGTTTTCAATTAAATAATCAAAAACTGGAGTGAAATAACTGCCTTTTTTCTCCTCTTGGGCTCTTGTACTATCTGGTTTTAGGTTTCCTCGTGGCCCTTAGAGAGCTGGTACCGTGGCTTTCGAGCTTGTATAGAATGCCTTACATGTACTTTATAATACAGGATAGCTTTTCCTCCTACTCGAAATATATTTGAGACATTAAACCTCTTTCTCCATATTTTTTTTGTGTTGAGGATTTTTTTGTTTTTACTTTCACTTACCTATATAAGAAATGTATGGTAAGGGAAAGCACTGCAATTGGGCAAAATTTTTACTTTCCGAAGCATGCTTTGAAGTCCTCTGAGTCGAACTAACCTTCATTCACTAAATAGTGTGTGTGTTGTATTTAAACAGCCTAGCTAAAGAAAAAATATTCGAATGTAACTGAAGTTACATATTAAATGCGGGCTTATACATGGGATGTTACAGCAACAATTACGTTAAAATCGCCCGACTGAAAGAGCCACTTTATATAATCGATTTTCTCAAAAATGGCTCAAACAATTTTGATTAAATTCTGTATTTGAATTTACAATTAAATATTCATTAATATTGACTAGATCTTATTCTCACTGCAATAGTTTGACAGGGCTTAAATGCCGAATTTTCAAAATTAGGGCGTAAATGCCCTAAAGTACGTTCACTTTTGTTTGAAATAATAGAACATTTTAATTATTTGCAAGCAGCGAAAATGGATAAATATAAACTATAAAAGGATTTGATAATTAACTTACAGAGATAAGAGAAAAAATATTTTATTCAGGTTGTAATCGAATTTCCGGAAACAGGAGCAGTAATATAGACGTATCATCTTTAAAAAAGTCAAAGATTTTAGAAATAATAGTATTTAATATATAAAATAGTAAAATGTCGAAAAACGCTTAGATATAAAAATATGATACGATTTTGACTGACTGTACACGCACCTACATATGCCTCAGTCAGTTTCACCAGTCTAACAAAATTTTCGTCACAATAGTTATTAGATATGTTGTTTTTTTCAAATGACAAAACAACTAAATACAACCATTCTTAGTATTTTCTATATTAATTTTTGGTTAACATTGCATAGTAATAATGGTTAAATATAGCAACACTGATAATGGTAAAGAGCAGAATGTAAATTTCAGGCATCTCTTATATTTTTATATTTATGAAATACTTTTGCAAAAAAAAAGAAATCTTAAAATTTTACATCGAGAAATATTACCAAAATACATTTCTTAAAACTGTTGAAATTGGAGTAATTTAAACTCAAATTAGACTGTTGAGAAGTTGTGTGATGTTCGAACCCCACCATATTTTTTGTTCAATCTGTATTCTATGTTGAATCACTGAGAAATTTTCATAACTGTTTAGGATTCACATATTTCAGTTTTCTAAATTTACTACACACTCTGGTTCTTCCCAAGACGTAGGTTGTTGGGTACTTTAAACCTATTTTTCAGCTTATTACTTATTACATACTTAGTCTAGGTACCTACTTAGGTGACTGACGACTCTGTACTAATTAGAATCGCATACAGTTTCTTCACTTACAACTTAAAGTTTATTTCCATTAACTGCTATCAACTGGCATCCTAAAATATTGTGATATTCTTATCATTTTTTTTCACTGTAATTCACTACCTTCTAGCCCGAAGCCTGTTAAAACTCCTAAGGTTTCACACACATATCCCTTTGAATCAGGCAGTAGAATTTCGTATAGGCCAAGTATTTTTTGGAACCATTTAATATTTTCTTAAAAGACCCTCAATTTTTTTTTTGTCCAGCACTGAACCACTAAGAGTTCATAAATAGTGCACTTTTCTATTGGATATAATTTCAATTTGTGCGTGATCATTGTATCAAAAATAGAAATTCACTGCTTTGTTACGTCAATCGAGCCGAATAGATTTAATAGAGTACTCCTATTATAATACTCATATTTTATTCCACTAATAGTTTTTTACTGAACCTATAAATGGATTTGTAGTAAGGCAAAGTATTGCTATCATGAATAATAAAGAAGTAATTAATTTCAACTCAAAGAAAGTGCACCAATCCCCCCGCCCCTTAAAATTTGACATGGCAGTCAAATTAATTATAATATTACAAAAAAAAAAAAATATATATTGTTCTGAAACTAAAATATAATGGTTAGTTAATAACTAGGTAAATATCAAAATCAGTGTTATGAACTACAGTATTTAATCGAATACAGATCTCACAACAGCAAACACAAATCTCATCATTTTCAAATGTTGTTAATGTTATAATATGATAATAATGTTAGCAACAACAACAAAGTTACCTCATCACAACAAAAATGACAAAATATTCAGAAATTATAAAAAAGAACAAACTCAAGAATGCACACAAAATAAATATAGAACATGACGCATCCCACTTATTCCTTTTATCAGTTTTCCTTGACTAATTCTTGATAAGCTAGCAGTTTCAAGATACTTATATTATAAGCAAGTATAAAGAACATTTATTAAATTAAAAACTTTTAATATTTGTAACAACCTACCTGGAGTTTTGAGAATCACAGGAAAATAAATATTAATTCTACTTACCAAGAATATACACAAAGGGGTTTCAGGAAAAACGTAGGCTATACACAAGAAAGGATATATGATAGAGAAAAAAATAATACATACAGTTTTCCGTTAAAACTATATAGTCGTTAATTTAGATAATAAATACCCAAAAGCCTACAGGTATAACAAAATACAACAAATGTTTTTCCGTATTAAATCACTATTAGGTAATATCCAAGGACCCTGCTCTTCAGCTTCGGTCTCTTAACGTTTTGATGCATATTTAACAATCTCTTAACGACTAGAAAAATAAATAATAATAAAAAGACATATTACTATAAAAAGTTAGTCGCCTTATGTTTTATTATATGGTAAATGGTTTTATTTTATTTTATATATTCGGTTAATAATTTTTATCTTTTCAAATTCATTATTTTCATTATATTTTCTGACGTTTTATAGTTTCATTTTTATTTTGTAGTTTACTCTCACTTCTTAGAGTAAAATACAAAGCCTAATTTGACGCCTTTAATATTATTCTAAAGTGATCAATCTCAGAATAAATAAAGAATATTATTATTATTAAAATTAATAATTATTTAAAATAGGGAAATAAAACGGTGACTGTGATTGATTACTTTATATATACACAAACTATGTACTAACAACAAACTAGAAACAAACATAATACAATTTAAAATTAAAAACAGAGGGTAAAATACGTTGTTGACGAAATTAATTGAACAAAAGAACAATTGAAGTACCCGATGAAATAAACTGTTCAAAATTTTAGATGGGATTAGCTTCATATTGAGATCAATCCGAATATTTATAAAAATTAGAAACAGCTATCTCATTAGATGAGCAGGTGATCATGAAGTAGGTACTAGAAAACAATATTTAGTAAAATTAAAAATAAATAAATAATGATAATAAATAAATAAAAAAGGTGACAGTGATGAAAGCTCGAAACATTGAAATTTTCTCAATTTTCATATCACATTTTGAGGTGGATTTGACTATATGGGACCGAAATTTCGTTAAACATATACTGAACATAATATTCATTACAAATTACAAATTAATGATTTTTTTTGGATCATTTGAAATTAAAGAAACACGCAATCCTTGCGATGGTGTTACCATGAACATTAATGAAATGATAATATTTGTGATAAAATGACACCACTATCATCCCTCTTTCTCAGGAGAGTCACTACACTCCTAAACTACTTTTTATTCTATGATACTAACTTATTGGAGCTACACAACCTAAAAGAAATCTTCTTACAGCTTTGCTCCCCTTTCTCCAGTACCAAGCAAGCATCTTCTAATGTCCATATTTTTCAAGATTTCCTCCACCTCTTAAAAATGGATTGGAATTCCTCTACCTCAAGAGTGGTCTTGATCTTCCAGCAGTCGGTCTCTGAGTAAGTGTATAGAGACTGATTCCCAGGGCATACGAGCTACATGACTCAACCATCTGCTTTGTAGGTACTAACGGTCATTACTACACTATATTAAATATATATTAAATCCTCTCTATATTAAAAAATTGTTTATTATATCCTATTATTGTATCTCTTTTTTTTTCTGATTATACCATGTATGTGTAATTTATATATGTCCGATTACGGATTGATAAGTATGCTGTGTGAAATAGCAACCTAATGTATTTAGGCAGCATAAATAAATAAAGTATTTCTCTCTCTACCTTCTATATTAACTATACTTTAAAGAGAGATGACTCTAGTGTTATTGTAATGTGGACCAAATAAATACAATAATTTTATTTACAATTTAAAAATACCTTCATCGATGTCACATACTTCTTATTCTATTTTATTTAAATGCTAATTTATTTATATGCTAATTTTATTTAAATATTTGCCAATAAACTTTTTTTTAAACATTTATTTAAATTAGAAAAAGCAAAATAATTATAGAAAAAATAAGCAAAAATAATCTAGTAACATAACAGCTAAGTACATAGCAAAAACGGGAGTTCGAATTACAATTTTATATTTTATTACCCACACCAAAAAATAAACTAATAGCATAATAAACAAATATAATCGGATATACGGAGATGTATATCAAAAAATCCAAATTTTACTTACTTAACTACTACAGCAAACGCCGGAGTTTCAGCTATAATTAATATTTATTTTTCAACAGAGTATTGTTGAGATAACGAGATATTGAGGAGTTCCACTAGATATTTCCAGACTTCTCACACGTAATGCTTTTTGTCAGTTTCCGTCGGATGAGTCATGTCTCCCGCCCAGCATATTAATTCACATTTCGAACAATATGTCGTTACAGTCGAGCCAATCATATTGAAATACTTTTATTTCTTTGTTTTAATTGATCCCATAATTCGGAAGAATAATCATAAGAAAGGATTCTTGTTGAAATAAACATAATAAGAACAGGTTTTAGCAGTGAAAATTTAGTTTGCAGTCCATAAACGATATGTAAGCTTAAATAACATAAGCACAGTTGAATACAGTTTTTCAAAAACTCTTCCTTCAAAGTACCTTTAATGTTTTTTAATCGGAAAAAAAAGTTTTCATTGTTACCAATACTAAGCAATGGATAAATACAAAACATAAAAGAATTTTATGAACAACTAATAGAGAAAAAAGGAAAAATAGACTTCCTATTCAAACGGAAAAAACAAAATCGCACGATCTTTCCCCATTGCATTATGGCTTCGTTATCATTAGTTAAACTAATATTCCCACCTCAATAAACACTAAAATACGGATTTTGATAGCAACAGAAAAATAATAAAAAATTGTTCATACTTTTTGCCTTCCCTGGTCCTAAGATATTTTTCTTTTTTTTTAATCACACAAAGTAGCGATAACTTAGGGGACATGTGTAGGGCGGTAAGTGAAAGTTAAAAATAAAAATTCACTTTCAAAGGAAATAAAGAGGGTTTTAATGGGAAAAAAAATGCATTACTTGAAATAATCTCATAGAGTATTATAAGTCCTATCAATCTAAAACCCAAAATTGCATTGTTAAGGCTTCGTTTTATTAAAGTTTGATAAAAGATACTTTTCAAAAGAACCTTAGCAGGAATACTATAGGAAAATGGCTATCTGTCGAACCAACAGAGGTAATTAATTCATTTTTTATTACTCTTCATTACTCGCTAATTTCAGTTTATTTTCAGAACAAGTTAAAAACTCTCAAATTAAAGCCTGTTCGTAGTTGGGTCGTTTTTTTTTTAATTGTTTTTATCGTGATTTACTTTTTTTTTCAATCACTTCACGTTATAACTTCATTCCACGAATATCCGAACAATCTGTTCTTTAACACTCATGTTTTTTTAGGGTGCTAATTACAATTTTTCCAAGAAATATAAAAAATCTGAAAAAGTTCACCAAATTAATCTATTATAGCATGAAAACCTTTTTTTTTTTTTTTTTGCAACTTCAACCCAAATTAAATTAAGCACGGGTAAATACTTAATTTTTTTTTGTTTGTCTGGGATATCATTTAGGAATAACAGGGAATAAAATGGGATACTGTCAACTGAAGACCGGAAAGAAATCGCTGTGGCAGATTTTTGAGTTCTGAAAATTTTCTCACTAGAATAATTTATGGTGGTAATTACGAATTTCAACTTCGTATCGTCAAATTGTTTCTGGAGGTGTAAAAAAAATAGTTTTAAGTTATTTATCCGATCAATCTTCAGATACAGAGGACGACATCAAAGGCATAAAACCAAAAACATCAAATATTTGAAAAAAAGATTCAGCGTAGAACCTTTGGTACAAAGAAAAAGATGTTGCAGTGATTAGAACAGTAAGGGTGTGGATCAGTAGATTAAATTACCAAGAAGACCCTGAATGATCACCTGCACAGCTCCCGAAGAGTGGGAAGCCAAGGGCCTTCAACTTTTATTTCTGGAGCTTTAAGCTTTAAAGCGAGTGCGTGACGAAATTAGAGGAAAGAATATAGTCCTGTCGAATGTGGATCAGAAAGACATCTATAAATTTTATAATACCTCTAAAAATTGATCATGTAGGTTTTTGTAGATGGTGATTAACTTTGGGTCTAAATTTTTTCTCCCAGAACCTTTTTCAGGTCCCATTTGGGTGAGTTATTAATACTTTAAAAAGTAAACCCTCTTAAAAATTGTATTTTTTAGTGTTTTTACATTTTACAGCAGCAATATCTCTGTAGGGAAACCAATTAAAAATTTAAAAAAACATCGCATAATGGTCAAGATGATATCAAACTCCGCTAAAAATGTCAGACATTTATATTCAACTCTAATTATTCTAAAAAAAATCTTAATTATAATTCACGTCGTTAATCTTAATTATAACGACGTGAAGCTAATAATTGCAATAACTCAGGCCAGTTCCAATTTCGAAAATGCAACACATGACAATCTCTAAGCCACCAAACTTCGATATAAATTAAAAATTTGAAAATTCAACACTTAAAAGATCTCAGTGGTATCGAACTCCATTATGAATTTCAGCATTTAGATGCAACTCAAGGCAGGTAAAAAAAAAGTGTTGAAAAATCCTCATTTTTAAAACAAATTTTTTTTTTCTCGGTATATTGACTAATTCGTTTTATACTCAATTAGTTGAATTTGAAGTTAAATAAGTCGATTAAAATTTCTTTAAAAAAATTTAAGATTAAAAATGGAGATAGCTAAAACAGGAGTTGTAAAAAATGGGAAATAGAGCTTTAAAAAATAGATAAACAGGGTTTTATCTATTTAATGTATTTCAGAATGAATCATGAACTTGTGCAAATTTAAAATTATTTTAATTTGGGAAATACCTATACCCAGTGACGTTTTTTATTGTAGAATAGAGAAAGAGAAAAGCTTGGAAATTCGAGGAAGAATGCACAAGTGGACCAAACCACTGAAGTGAAATATAGTCTATCAGATGAAGGGAGAATTCCATTTGTTAGTCCGCTCAACGAATCACAAAGTTAAGTCTTCCCTCAAAAACAAAAAAAACCAATACTTTTCAAGGCCACATACATACTGTACGTTTCTACAGTCCTCATAAATCGAGAGCCAGCACTTGCCTTTGTTTTAATATCTTCAATTTCTTTCAATGTTCAAATAAATCGTGTCCTATTCCGTTAATTCATAAATTCTAGAGAATCATTTTAAATTCAACGAAAAGGACAGTGAAATTTAAAATTATGAAAACTAATAGAATTTTCTGTTTTATTTAAATTAAACTTTTTTTTAATAAAAAAAATCATTGAGGATATTCGGTCTAGAGAAATTTTGAGAAAACACAAATCACAATATGTTATTTATTGTCGCATTTTCGCCTAAAATAACTTTTGCACTGCTTAAAGTTTAAAGAAAAGGAGATATGAAGCGTATTTTATATCCTTTACATACACCCCAGAATACGGGATTTGGAGGTTTTATTTATATGTTAACATAATTTAGATTTTATTTTTATATTAATATATTTTTTATGTTAAATATTTATATATAAGATTTTGGAGGTTTTATTTATATTTACATATAATTTAGTTTTTATTTATAGATATACCTATAATTTATGTTTTATTTATATATAATTTGGGTTTACTATAATTATAAATTTTGTTCTGCTAATTTTGTTCTGACCTTTTAGTAAAGTTTTTCTTGCTTCTGAGAGTCTCAACTTGTTTCTCCTATACCATATTTTTTTTTTCGTGGGATTTAAGCAGTAATGAAACAGATACATGTGTTCCATCTGATTTCCAAACATATATGAAGAGAAAATACGGTTAGGAATTAGTTGTAATTCAATTACATTAATTGTAAATATGTAATTGTTAATTTGTAACTTTCTCACTTTGTTAGTTTGTAACTTTGTGAATGTGTCAATTGCAATCTACTGTCTTTGTAAATTCAGTGTAAATGGCCCAAGTGGTCGAAACACTGAAAGAAATAAATAGATCAACTTGACACTATCAACTATCTTATCAACAAACTGGTGATTTGACTTGTTATTAATGACCTGGGCAGAATAGCCTGCAAAATGTTTTTAAATAATTAGGAATAAGGAAAATCAGGAATAGGGTAAAGCTGCTCATACTTATATGTTAGTATCGTAAGATATATCTTAACTGTAAAACGCAGAAAAATGAGATATAAGCTAGTGATCCCTATAATTTTCTTAATTTGTTTTCTAATATTAATCATTATCGACAAACTAAAACCAAATATGCAATAGGAAACAAAACGAAATTTTTATTATACTGTATTTTACAAGCAATACTATTATTTTTTTTTTTGCAACTTTTCATTCCGTAACTACGTCCCAAGGCTCTATCTATACTAAATAGTGGCACAGTGACACTGTACCTATTTGTTTTTATGCTGAAAAATGATAATTTTTGAAACATGATCTACAACCTAGATTGGTTACTTATTGCATATTTGAGTTCAATCAGTTGTACCTTAAATGAGCAAGTAGTGTTTTATATTACTTACTGGTTGCCCAAGAGCAATCCACAGCATAACCTTGCTTGATCAACCTAGAAATTACTTTTGCCTAAATATACTTTTATTCGATCCGTTCTTTTGGCACTTTCGAACATTTACACTCCATTTTTAGTTAAACACTATCTATAATGTTTTAAAACATAGTTCAACAAACTTAAAATATATATTTTATTTTACTAATCGTAATACTTAAAAGCTTTTTTTTTTCCTTTTTTTTATACCCGGGTAAAATAGCTCTTTCAGTATTTGTATCGAATATTCTTTTTTTTTTTTGTTCAGACGGGAATTGAAAATAATTTTAGTATGAAAACGAAAATTTTACACATCAAGTGTTCTTTAACTTTGAGATCATTACATTACATTATCATACTGATTAACCTTTGTACTTGGCAAACCTGATATTCAATTACCATGCATAATTTGTCGACTCAAATAACACTCTTCTTTTAAACTTTTAAAATTTGTTATTTCTTTTACAAGTTACTTGAAACTGAACTAAAAATATATTAAATAAATCATTACTTGCATTAATTTTCTTAAAAGGTTCATTTCTCACAGAACAGCCCATAACTTACGGAAACTTAAGAAAGTACATTAAGAATTCTAAAGGCATTATTCACGATCAAGGCGGGATTTTTCATATTGTCCTAAAATTCCAGTTAATTTTTTAATTAAATAAATATTTTTTAATATTAATAATTAAGAACTGGTTTTATCCTTCTTAATGTATTAGTATTGTTATAGGTGTCAAGCCGTATTTAATCCTAACAAAAAACTAAAGCATTTTAAAAACAACTGAGACTTTTTTTATTATTACAGGACTTTTACACACCAAACTCCAGATTAATGGTACCTTTCATAAAAAGGTATTATTCTCTTATTGTTGGCATTGATTAGTAGAAAAAGCTAATTATTAAAAGTAGGACAAAAATGTATCATTATAACAAAAATGTAAGAACATCCACTCATTATAAGAATTCAATCTTTTCTTCTAAAATTATCACAACAAGGTAAATCCATTATTTTCATATGGGCTCCAAGCCACATTGGCATTGTAGGTAACGAGCTCGCGGACAAAGCTGCCAGAGAGGCACTCACGCTCCCTGGCCGAGGCACTGCCGTTCTTACCCCTTCAGAACTCAGTACATCCCTTAAATTACAAATATTAGAAAAATGGCAGGCCAAGTGGGATGAAAGCTCTCCGAATAAATTAAAAGAAAACGATCTGTAAAACCATGGTCAACATCCTACCGCAACAGCCGTAGGGAGGAAGTTGCTCTGACCCGCTTGAGAATAGGTCATACTCTCCTCACGCACTCTCACCTAATCAGAAAACTGCCACCTCCAACGTGCAAATATTGTCAGTCCATTCTCACGATTAGACATATTTTTGAAGAATATACTCACTATTTGCCAACAATAAACAGGATAGGACTGGCTCTAAATTTATCAGAAGCTCTCACAGATGAGGAAGCTAAAATTACACTAGTATTTGAATTTTTAAAAGTACATCGCCTTCTTTATAAATCATTACTCCTCTTTGATTTTGATTTTTTTTTTTAAATATTATTATTATTATTTTTATTTATTTATTTATTATT
>NW_027106975.1:16378-54853 GCF_000696795.3 Halyomorpha halys
GGACCACCACCATTTGAAAGTGCATAGATTGTCAGAACGCCTTTTAACTTATTATTATTTCCAATAAATAAATCAAAGTTAATATTAATATATCAATTTAAAATAATTTAATAAATAATATTAATATTTTTGTTAGATAATAAAGATATAGATATGGATAATGGCTAAATATCTGAAATATTTAATTATATTTTAATAAGAAATGTAATACAACTCATAACATAATGTAAAAATTGTAAAAAAAAACATTAAAAAATTACAATATATATTTATTTTAAGTAAACTAAAAATATTACTAGGAGAAATAAATTACCTACATCAGTATTTTTTTTCTTCATTTAATTATTATAGGCAAAACCAGCAAATACAATGAAATACACAATTTTTGAACAAAAAGTTGCTTTAAAGGTATG
Source organism: Halyomorpha halys (assembly GCF_000696795.3). Lineage (NCBI taxonomy): Eukaryota > Metazoa > Arthropoda > Insecta > Hemiptera > Pentatomidae > Halyomorpha > Halyomorpha halys. The sequence continues at coordinate 16,792 of NW_027106975.1, forward strand.
GAACAGAGACAAACGTAGTCTCTGTCTAGGGACCCTCTGGGCTTGATATATTGGATGACAAAGAGCTAAAGTTTATGAGATAGAGGAAAAATAATTAAATAATAACAATATGTCTTTCATTCTGGTCGTTTTAATTCCTTCTGAATGAGAGTTGTGAGGAATTCCCATTAGAAGGTGTTATATATCCATAGATTGTCCTCACAGTTCAAGTATAAAGCTTATATTTATAATCCAATGTATAAATAGAATGAGAAGATCTTGGTGTTGTATTTAAATATACTATTTTTGACATGGTATATACATATGGTGCCTATGAGACCAAACGCATAACCAATCACAACTGTAGTCGGTAGAAAATAGAAAGTTAAATAATGTTACGAAAATATTTGACTATCAACTTAAATACAACTCTAGGAAAGTTTATACTACCAAGTTTAAATTATAGCAACTAGAATAAAACAGACGTACAAAATTTCATGCTATCCAATATAAGATCTAAATCGTAGGGAATAGGATTTTAATAAGGTAAAAAAATGTATATTGGATAAGACGAACAATAAAATGTCAATTTCATTATGTTATTGAGTACAATGTATGTATATCATATGTATGTCGAGCACATAACACAAAATAATGAATTGAGATTGGTAGTTGGGTGATTTTTTTGAGTTTCTATGGACCACTTAAAATAACGTGCTTTGTGACTGATTTGATAAGTACGTAAAGTTTAGTAAATAATCTTGTATCGTACCAAGAAATTATTAAATAGCTAATGAATGGGTTATATTATATATTCTTGACTAAACGTCCCTCTGTTTTTTTTTTCAATGATACTCTACATACGTGACGTACTTTATGACCGAAGGGCATCGAATTCGTTTTAGTGTCCCATAATGCATTCAAATATAAATAACCAATACTTGTTATATAAATTATATAAAATTAACCTTATTAGTTATGACCAACTTAATTTACTCAAGAATCAACGGACCATAAGCATTACTTCGCGAGAAAAATATCTACGTAATTCTTTCTTTTTTAGACCATTACAAGTCGGTTTTCATATAACATTCGTTAAACATTCCTCGTAAACTGGAACAACGTAAGTTCAAAACATACAAGGAGGGCGGAGGGAACGGTTTATTTACCTTAGATCCCTACATCAGGATTTTTTTTAATTAGTTGAGCAAAATAAATACAAACACGGTCTGATTAGCCAAACAAACGATAGCCACCATTAGAAAAAATTTTGTAGAGATGGCTTAAAAATAAATCAGGTCCAGACCCCAAATCGTTTAGTGCGCCAACAGTAATATAAACAAATCACTTTTCTTTAAAAAGAAAACAAGGATCCTGTCTGCATTTATTAGGATAAGAACTGATTGTGCGAAATTTGACCTTCACAAGATTTACGGTCCCATATATATTTCATTAACCCTACTATTTCAATTAAAAAAATTACATTTCCTACTGCAGTAAAATCCAGGTGACACGGTGAAGGTGGTAGTGAAAGTAATTGTGATAATGACAGCTTTTGCAGCCACTAGCATCGTCTACATGGCATCTTGCGTCGTACTATCAGGATTTTTTTTATAGTGAGTAATGCTATCAGCTAGCTGCGCATGAGTGACAAACTTGCACAACAGGTAACTGTCCCGTGGAAATGGGCCTTCAAACAATGTAAAATATCTAGTAAATTTGTCGCTGAGAGATGATAAAAATATAGATTTGTTCAAATCGCTAAGGTACATGACCAATTCATAGAAGATATTAAAACAAGACTGAGGGATGATTCCTCTACAGGAAGTAAGTGATTTGATCAAATCCCTTACTATTTTGGTGAAAAGATGAAAGAATATTGTTGATATATTAAAAATATTAATTTAGAAAATCATCCATTATTAAGTATAGAGTAGGTAAGTAATACAATAGTATAGAAACTAACTAATAAAAAAAGGTAATTAAGCTTATATTTTTAAAAATAAATAGGATATTTTTAGTGAAATTTTAAACATTTTCAGTGAATGTAATTAATGAATAATTTTCATTCATTTTTATTATAACACGTTGTTGAATAGTAGCATCTCAAGTTACAAAGTACGTTACTTTGGTTACAGCCACATTATTTTTCATCTTGTCCCCGTTAAAGTATTTATTTATACCGTAGTTATTTTAATATGTGAATTGATTATCTACCTTAGGGTTTTTGATAAAAACTCTATTTTCATCTTTTACCCGACGTTTCTTGCTGCTTTCGCAGATAGACCGATAAAGATTTTTTTATTTTATCTTCGGAGGTATTGACCCGATTATTTGATTCGACATAACTTAGTAGAAAACTGAATATGTTCCAAATGAGTAGAAGTGGAGATGTTTCCATAAGAAAATGCGTAGATGCTAATAAAAAACATGAGTATAAATTCCAATACGCATTTAATGATCTTCAATTTGAGCCAATAAATAACAATTTACATTGATTACTTCCCTGAAATATAAATAATCCCGAATAAACTACACTGAAGTAATAAAAATAACAATAATTAATTATATTTTAACAAATCAAGTGATAATTCATTAATATTTCACTTTAAATTATTAAGTAAATAAATATTGATATTAAATCAGTTTCCTTAAAATTTTAAAATCTCAAGAAGTTGGGAGATTTAACAGCCTTCTTAAATCTGCGAAGTTTATGGAATAACATTATACTCAAAGATATGATTATACTAAAAATTGCTACTAAATAAATACTACTAAAAAAGTTAATTATTCGAACACTTTCAAATTAGATTATGTTAGCGTCAAACAGGCCATACCAGTTATGTGCTTCAGTTAAGAAAAGATTCCTAAGGATCCTATTATTTCAGGCGGAATCTCTTATTTACTTCTGATTTGCTGTTGCCTAAGGTAATATTAGTAGCAGGGATTAGTAATATTAGTAGCAAGAAACAGACGTTTTTCATTGGAATTGCAATACTACAACGTATGATTATTTCCAGGGCTTCCTTTTCTGGTGTGTTCGGTTTGCTGCCACGATCAAAATCTACAACAATTTTTCACTATAAAACATTCAATTGACCATCAAAGACAAGATATTACTGCAGAAACTACCGGTTGGGCGGTATTACCTTTGTAATTCCTTTAAGCAATGGGGACCTGAAATATACTCATCTATATGAGATTTAGGTACTAAAGGTACCTTGTTTTATTTTATTAACACCTTTTATCACCATTTCAAGCATTCTGGTGGTTATTCTACAGGTTACCAACCTATTTTAACTGGAGAGGAAGAATCGAGTTATATGGGTTTTCGAAATATTAGGTAAACTGACAACCTTCCTCTCCATGCCTTCCTCCTAGACAAAACCATCGTGATAGGTACAAGGAATCTTTAATTGATTTGTACTTAAATATCGTTTGTTCAGCAAATCATTGTGATTTGTCTGTTATTCATTTAAAATCGGCCATGGCTTAAACTGTATTGATTCTATCGTCATGGACGTGCATTCATTCGATTCAGAAACATAACAATTACATAGGACGATACCTCACTTATTTTCAGCACATTACTTGGCAAATGAACTCTTCCATTCCGACCTCCACAGAGGAGGTTGTCTTCCTAAATTTGGGCAGACCCCGCAAATCTTGGTACTTACTAGTAAGACGAAGTTATGACCAAAGTTTCATTTATATACTAATTTTGTTTTTTATTTGATCGGTTGGGTCTATTTTTCCCTAAACTAATTTCTGCAGCTGTAGACCTGACGGAGGCATAAATAAATTTACTTAATTGTGTTTGTCTTTATTGACCACACACCGAACCAACTGTCCCAACAGTTAGTTCTATCGGCCATCGATACCCCAAGCACTAGAAGATCAACTTCTCATTTTTATCTTTCCTAGTATTTAAAACAAAAATAATACTAATTTTTCAGAAATTAAAGTCCTTCAACCCGTTGGTTCTTTTTTAACGGAAAACAGAATTATGAGCACAAAATGAGTGGTGTAGAAACTTCGTTAGCAGAACAAATGCAATTCGTAATATAAATCTGATTCGATCTTCCTACTGATTAATGTTTTTCTTTATAAAAGTTACTGATAAAAAAATATGTAGGATATTTCTAATTTCAGAACATATCCGTAAAATTAACTTTGAATACATTCATGGTGAAATAATACCAAAAATGGGGATCATTTATTATTTTTTATTTTAATTCATGATTCTTAACTTTATATATATTTTTCTTTAATATAAATAATGATTAATTCAGATATATTTACTTCATTGATTTAAAACTATAAAACAAACTTGTATAAAATGAAAGCAGCAACTTACATCAAATAAATGACAACCATATTTAGGGTATTTGTAATTAAAGTAACTTCCCTAATGGAGATTTGAAATTAGCTCTACCTATGATGAAGTGCATTACAGTGCGTTTCTTTAAGCTTATTATAAAATTTAAGGAATGAAAATTTAGTGCAAAAAAATCCTTTCCTATTATTTAGTCTTAATACAGTAAAATAAATAATAATAAGTAAAATCGAAGATTTTAACATTAGAATTCACATTATCTTGTAATTGAAGTAAGAAGCAATGTTTCCTGCATATGTCACCGTTGAGAGTAAACAAAAACGAAGTTAACTCAAGCGACGTAAAACATTTAATGAGTCTTACTTGTAATAATAGAACATAAGGTACTTAAAGACCAGCAACACAATAAAATGACTACTTTATGGTCAAAATTAAATAAAAACAGATAAACTGCGAAAATAAATTAAATGTATGAACAAGAGAAAAAAATAAAACAATAAAACTCTTAACTTATTACTCGCTAGTATAATATTATTCCTTTTATGTTTAAGCATTACACAAAAAAATGCTGCTACATAAATGAGCTAGTGGTAATAACAGTGTTTACAACCATATCTAAAAGCACTGAACTTGGTTATAAAATGCATACTAAAATTAAATAAAAACTACATAGATAAGCCATAATAATTAGCAACGACAAAAGGAAAATATTTTAAAACAACATGCATGAGTAAACAGTAAACAGGAGCAGAAAAGTGATATGATAAAGTATGATAATGTACTTCATAACCTATCTGTCAACGGAATATTTTCTTGTAAATGGAAAACAAACAATATGTTCTAAGTTCTAATAGTTAATGAAAACAACTTTTATTACCAAAATGGAACTATGTCAATATTACACAAAAATTAATCGGTAAACAATATTAAATGTTGGAAGTGTGGTTAATTTGAAAAAGGTAAGGTTATACTTACACGACCATTCCATACGCGCCTTCTCCAATGTATGCTAAATTTGTGTACCTCGGTCCAACTTCGAACGTCTGTCCCCTGACAACTTCAACATTACTGGCACCCGCACCGGACACTTCGGCCATTTCAACCAACAACCTCCCAAGGACCAGCTTGGACGACTGCTCTGTTTCCTCCAACCGCCGCTGAGTGCGCGCCTTCATTATTTACCTCCTACCAATCTGCTTCTATGATATAATTAATTTACTCTTGGAATTCAATCTTCTATCTATAAAAGTAACTATAAACTAGGTTATTTTAGCTTTAATTAAAGTATAAACGTAGTTTTTAAAGTATTGTATTAAGATTTAAAATTATTCTAAATTCTTGCAACACACTCAGTCAATTAATTATAGATTATAGATTTAATATTACTCACCATAAATTTTAATTTTCTATCTAAAAAAAATATTTTCGCTTAAGAAACTTCCCTTAATATCACGATAAACAATTCTTCTTGTTGCATAAAATTGTTTACTTTTATTGCAAGGGAGGTTACACGCTGTAATCAGGCTCAGTTTGAAAAGCAATCAAAGGTTTTCTGTTTTGTTTTTTTGACATTATTAAAAATGAATGCTCCTCCAACCTTTGAATCATTCCTGCTCTACGAAGGAGAACAAAAGTTAGTATTGTTTCCATTAAGAGGTCATTGTTAATCTGTCCTATATTTTTGCATCTAAAATTATTCTAGTTTATTATATTCCAATAATCATTTTCCCTTTACATTTTGATACCCATTAAAACGTTGGTTGGAATGTACCATAGTTTTGTATACATAAGGATTGAAGGTTCCATACCAATTCCAAATCCCTTTCATTTATTTAATATTTTTTCTGATTCATTAATTATGTTAAAGGGTGCTTGAATGTTGGTGGTTTCAAATAATGATTATTTTTCAGAGATCAGTCAGGGGAATTAAAACAAAGCGAGTTGCTTATGCTCCATTCCTGATAATAAAAGACACCTTAACTTGTTTAGTTATTTCACTTGTCTGATATCTGAGTTTATTTTTATGCATTTTGTAATAACAAATTGAATTTAAACTTTGATTTAGTTGATTCAAACATTTATTGCATTGTTTCTTATGAAATGTTATTTTTTTTATTTTTGGCTAACTTCTCGGTTAAGAACCTGTGCAGCCCCAGTGGGAATGTCAAGATTCATATCTCAGGGTTGCCGCACAGTAAATATTGACTGACCCAGGTGGGAATCGAACCCACAATCTTTTACATCTCGAAATGTTCTTTAATCATCATAGAAGTTACCTATTGGGTCATTATTATTATTTTTATCCAAATTTGCTTTTGGCATGTATCTTGGCTGGACTGATGCCAATTTTCATTCCCTTTCGATATCCTATTCTAATTTGATAGTCTATCACGAAAAGACTGGATTTTTACTTTCAAGCAGCTATAAAATTCATAGCCCAAAATACTGCAATTGCTGCTGCTCATTGAGATAATGTGGTACCCATAAATCGAACTTTGTACCTTTACATATCTTCTTTCAGTCTTTAAACTGTTGATGCAGTTGTATTGAGATCTCCTAAAGTCAACATACAGTGCTGTCTGTAATAAGCTTGAGGCTTTAATCCTAAATGGATGATGAAGTTCTTCCTAGATGCCAATTTTTCGGAAACTTCTCGATCAAATAGTGATTTGTTCATTCACAATGCCTTTTACAAATGGTATCTTATTATTATGTGCTTTTAAGTGCTTAAGTTTAAAAGTATTTTATGGAAATTATGTCTCCATGTGCTATCTCTCTGAACCGACTTATTTGGTCTTCGTCGTCTTAATTTATATATCAGACGTCTCCTTAATTCTAAAGAGAAAAAAAAAAAATTATTTCATGCAGTCCATCTAATCCAACAAGTTAGCCAAAATAAATTTAAATTTAACCATTTAAATTTATTTATGATTGGAGAAGTTTGTCGGGGCAGCAAAGAACAACATAAATAAACAAAACCATATTTATTTATTTCATGCCGACGTTTCGACCTGAGTTTTAGATCTTCATCAGGGGTTATGGCGTAGAAGGTAGGCCTAAAACTGCGTTTCAACTGAAACATTGGCATAAAATAAATAAATATGGTTTTGTTTATTTATGTTGTTCCGATCAACAGATTGATCGCACCCCCCGACAAACTTCTCCAATCATTAATCTATGGTCAACTATCTACACCTCATAAATTTATTTGTGTTTACTTCCCCCCCCCCATGTTGTTGATTTATCCTTTTATTGTTAATTAATAGTCTTAAGCCCAATATCAATTGCTATCCCAAGTAGTTCACACACCCTTTCTTACATGTTTATCCCAATAAGTGCATAATCTCTGCAAATTGAATTGAGCCATTTTTCAATAATTTTTAGTCCTTTGTTATTTCAATTTATGAAGGGTTTCATCTCTTGAAGAATGTCTAAATCATTTTGAGTAACGGCTCTGTTTGGTTCCCTGCTTTCTCAGTTCTTGTTATAGCTGCCTTCTACCTAAAATTTAATTTAAGTAGAGATTGAGATAGTGTTTCTTGAACTTATTTTATGATTGTAAATAAATCCTGGTATTATATTTTCTGTAACTTTCTCAGAGATCTTTGCTTCATTTATCAGCAATCACCTAGGGCTCTTATTTTTTGTTGATGCCATACAATATTCTGATTTCACTTGTGTCAATTGGAAATGAATATATTGAGTTTGATATGATATTATTCTTAACATTATTTAAGTGTTTTAGCTTTATTTCAATAAAAATTACTTAGTCAAAGATATTTGTGTATTGCTGATTGTCTTGTTTTTAACTAAAGCATAATTGATCTACTTCCTTTTTTGATTCAGGATAATTGTAGAAACTGATACTAAAGTTCCAAATGCAGCAATTTTCACTATTAACAAAGAAGACCATACTTTAGGCAACATGATTAGAAAGTAAGTTATTTATTTACATTTAAACAATATTTTATTGTTAAATTATTTTGGAATATATACAGTTCTTTCTGTTTAAACAATAGTCAGCTTCTAAAAGATCCACAAGTGTTGTTCGCTGGTTATAAGCTTCCTCATCCCTTGGAACACAAGTTTTTGATCAGAATCCAAACTATCAACACAACAACCCCTCAGAAGGTCCTTGAAGATGCAATTAAAGATTTGATATCTGAATTGTCTCTCTTTGAAGAAAGATTCAAAGTAAGTTAAATCTATAAGAGTGAGTAAAATCTCTTTTTGTCTTAGTATAGTTTAAGATACTTGATTCTCCTATAAATCTCTTTGTTTTGCAGTCTTATTTTATTAAGTTTATAATATCCCTTCCATCCCCCTCCTTTCCATAGATTATGGAAATTTAATAACAAAAATTCCTGTTATTATGTCCTCAGTCCTTAGAGGCCCATTCTAGGTCATTTAAACCGCACCATGAAGACACTATCTTGGTCATGTTTGAGGTCATTTGATATGATTTGAACAAATTTTTTATTGAATTTTTGTTGCATCCTTGCAGGCTAAAACTCAATGATTATAAGATGAATAGTGCATTTATCTGGAGTCCAACCTAGTGCTTTTTCTTGTTTCGTAAAGGCATGATTTTTACTGAAGTCCATTGAAATTACAATGGATAGATCTCATTCTGTTAAATCTTATAAGTTGATGCTTGTTACTTAACAATGTATTAATTTGTTTAGTTTTTAACTAATGTTATAATGAATTCATCGAAAGAGCTGAAACACTGAATCGTGGAAACCTACTCATATGCGGAATAGAAGGCGTATATTTCATCATACTTCTAAAACTTTTACTTTGAAAAGTGGAAATCTGAACCATAAAGATAAAACAAAACCATTTGCCATGGTTACTCACTTCAATAAATATAACAAACATACTAAGATCTATCCAAATCTCGGTGTCAAAAACATTTTTTGTGATTGGTTTATATGGAAGAACCTTTATTGTAAATTGGGAAATTTAAAACAAAATTATTGTGAATATTATTAGAATAATTCATTTTTTTGTTTTAATAAACATTGCATATTTGTATCCTTGTTATTGTATTTGATTTTTTTTTCTCTCTTTCCAGGAGGCAATAAAAGAAAAGAAGGAAAGATTAGACTGAAATATTATTTTGCTGATGAAAGTAATAATAATAAACTTTGTACTATTATGTCTAATAATGTTGTAAATAAAATGTCATTGTTAATATTTTGTAACCCTATAAGTATTTTATAATATTTTGATGATTTTTTATAATTTCAAATAAATTAAGTCCTGCAAGCTTTTTAAGTATGTGTATTTAATTTTATTGTGAACAATCCCTATCAACTCCTAAAAACCAAAGTGCAGATGATAGAATTTGTTTTTAATCCCTTTTATTATCAGTTAGTTATGAATCTTTGCGTCGTCCTCTTTTACTTTTTATTGCTGTTTGGAATAAGATATGTCTAGTGGTCCAAATTTAATGTATGTTGCAATAACCAAACTGAGACAGTCTTTTGCAATTTGGATTTCTATCCTGAGCATATTTTTAGACATAACTAATTCTTTGAAATTGTTTTTTTCAATGATTTTTAATAAATTCATGACATTGTTACTCTTAGAAGAGGATGGTTATTCATTATTTGTCTTTTCTGAGTACATCCGATTTGGAAACAAATTTGATATGTAACTTCAATTTAATTCTACTCATTTTTCGCTAATTATCACTTTATTTCCACTAAAAAAGAACAATTAAAAATTAAATCATTTCACCATTATTTAAAAATTAACTGATCTAGGTAAATAAATGAAAAATATGTTAAACCATTACTTTATTTCAAAACAACAGTATTATCAGATCTCTTAAGTTAAGTTTTAAAAAACATTCAAACAACAGATTTAAAGATTTGACAAACGTATCCCATAAATTATAACAAAGTTATTTACAATATATAAAATTATTTACACTACTTGGCACAAATAAATATTTATCATATGACATTTTTGTTATATACACCAATGTATATATGATTAATTATTCACTTATTTTTTATGCTAAAATTCACTTTGGCAAGAAGGCACTATATACTACCTCAATATTTTTTTTTTTTTTCATTAATACTGATTAAATTGAGTTATAAAACAATTTTTCTCTTCCTTTGGAGACATAATATATACCGTAATGTTAAAAACAATCCTAAAACATTTTTTAAAATAGAATATTTAAAATGTCTCTGTATCATCACATTCTTCAGTTGAGTGCCCGAAAACTGCAAAATAGAAACAATTATTATTTTTAATATTTAATTACAAAAACAACATATTAATTTAATTAGTGCAAAAAGGTGTAATTAGTAATGGAAAATGTATATGAATAAATTCTTGATGGTTCATTGGTGTAAGATAAAATACATATGAACAAATTCTTGGTAGTTCACTGGTGTAAGATAAAAATACATAATATTCTTGATGGTTCATTGGTATAAGATAAAATAAAGTTAAACAAATGATAAATTTCAATACATATTTTGATATAACTAATAAATGTAATTTATAATTAAAAGTATGGTTGGTGCTTCAAGTTATTCAAATGCTGTTTTCAAAACCAATCTCTTGGAGTAAGCTATTCCAAACACAAGGTAAATAGAATCCTTTACTTTATATATAGCAGAGTAAATATATATATATATTTATATGTACAAGAAAGAATTGATTCCAAAGATATACGGTGGAGGGATGATAAGCCCCAAAATATAATTTATTAGACATTCATTATATTTTATTTTAGCTCCTTTTTAAGTTAAAACATTCTTACATTCTCTAAGCAGATCAAGAAAGGTTGGTAATCCAACAAGTTACCAACCTAATTCAGCCAAATGTGAAGATTGAGAATAGTTTGACAGATCCACCATTACATAAAAGTTAACACTCTCAGATTCAAACTAGTGCCACTTCTGACTTACTAAGTTAGAGATAGCCTACTTTTTTATTCCAAAGTGGACAGCCTTAAAAATCAATCTTAGCTTACCAGATATCAATAATATATCATAGTGAAAATATTAATGTAGCTATGTTTAATTATATAATAATAATTATATAGTCATAACTATTTTATGTTTGTTTTACTTCCTCACAAAGGTAAAGAAGCTTTGTTGTATTCATACAGAAAAAAAAAATGTTCTCAAGATTCCAAAATTTTCACTCACATTTTACATTTTAGACATCAAGGAACAAATCTGGTTCCATGCCTGTCGACTGTCAAATTTTTAGTAGGGTATAATTGATCGAACAGTAGATCTGATTTTGATGAAATTTCAAAAATGACCCGATTTGGCCCAAATTTGGAGAGATTAGAATAAAATTGGTATCAAGAGTCAGTTTTTTCAGATTCAACTACTTTTACTTAGGCAGGCAAAATACTTATTTTTGGATACACCTATATTTCAAAAACAATTTGTCTCGTAGATTTTATTTTCAATCCATTATTAACCTGGAAATGTATGTAATTATGTACGAAGAAGAAATATACTGAAAAAAGATAATTTATAGTAAAATCCTAACACAGAAAATAAAAAAAGGTAGAAACAGTGAAAGAGCTTTTTTAACCCATATACCTGGCAGATTATATTATATATTATTAAAGCGAATAGCTAAACAAAAATTAGCCATCATAAAAACAATTACCTTCACAAATGGGGCAATATGGACGATCAAAACCCCTAGTCCCAGGAATGTGATGTTGAACTGGTCTAACTGGTTCAGTTGATGCTTGTTGAGGGCAGTCCTCTGTCTCGTGAGCATCAAATACGTCACATATATCACAAAACATTCTAGGTGTTATTTCTTTCTTCTTCTTTACACCATTTCTATAAGATAATTGTATTATTAAGGTTAAAAATACTAATGAGGGTATTAACAATAATAGTGCCTCACTATGAAATCATTAAATACTTACAATGTGCTTGAAGATTCTGTTCTCAATTCTAGGTCATTAAGTCTTTCTTTTAAAAGGTCATTTTTTTTCTGTAAATCAACTATTATTGAATTTAAGAAATTTATTTGGGTATCTGCCAACTCCTTTTCTTCCAACAACGTAGTCATAGATTCTTCCCCTGAAATAACTTTATCAGCTGATTTCAAATCTTTCAATTCAGTGGTCAATTGTTTAGATTTTTCTTCTTGGACAGCTTTCTCAGATAAAGCAACATTCAGCTGAGCTTCTAGAAGTTTTAATTGACCGGTGAGGTCACTTTTTATGGCCTCCAATTCTTTTAGGGTTATTTTGTTCATTTCCTTGACTTTAACTACTTCATCATTCAATTTTTCAATTGTGGATTTTAAACTACTTTCTGAATCTTTTAAAAGGATTCCTTCTTTTACTAGATTTGAATTTAATTCTTCCAGTTCTTTGATTTTACTAACAATATTTTTTTCCTTTTCTTCATGTGTCTTATTAATGATTTCTATGGTTTTCTTTAGCATTGAACATTGTTCTTGGAGCTCATCGGTATTTTTATGATTTGAAGAGCACTTTTCTTTGTACTCATAACTAAGTTTTTCAAATGAATCCTTTATTTTCAATAACTCATCTTGAAGACATTTTTCTTTCTCCAAAGATTGTTTTTCCAATTCAGCTTTCTCAGAGACAACAACTTCCAACTCTTTTTTCTTATTCTCCAACTCATCTCGGAAATGTAGCTGATCTTTTACCAATGCTTTTAAATTTCCTATTTCTGAATCCTATTATAAGGGAAAAAATAATGAGATATTAAAATTAATATGAATTAAAAATTGATTAAATAAATCAAAATAGCAACAAACAGTGAAACTTAAAAACAAATCTATTATTTCTGATTCCTATACTTAAAATTAAAAAAAAGGAAGGTATTAAAATTAGTATGAAATAAAATTTGATTCAATAAATCAAAACATCTACCAATACTGGATTTAAAAGTTTTTTATAAAAGTTGATTTCATTAATTAGTGAAGATTAAATATATTATTTATAGACATTTAACAGAAATTTTGACAATATGACTAATTAATTAGAACCAAAATCGGCTGAAGGTGATTTTAGTCTCACAAATACCAATAGATGTGCATACACTTGTGTTTGTACAAAAGATCAAACTCATTAGGAAATTAAAAGGAGGAAAATTACCATTATATTGTTAATGATTTTATAAATATCGTTCCATTATAATATCTTATAAAAGGTTGTATAAAATATGCCCTTAAAGAACACTTTTTGGCTAGAAAATGTTAGTGCAGTGAGCAATGAGTATGGGGGAATTAAAAATAAAGGCTTCTGTATCAACTATTGATATTTTAAATAATAATACTTGGTTCTAATACATAGAAATAAAATAATAATTTCTTGACACCATTTATCAAATTTAATTAGATTTAAAAAAAAAATAATAAACTAAATAAAAAGGAAAAAACGTCTAAATATTTCAAATTAATAGAAATGCATTCAACATATAAGTTTATAGAGTAATTTCTCTCACCAAATTTTTAATTTCATTCAGTGACGATTCTTTTTCTTTAGTCAAACAATTCACATTTGAATTTAATTCTAGAATTTCAGATTCTAATAGTCGTATTTTTTCATTTTGCTCACTTTCTCGTTGTTTACTCTCCAGATGTTCCTTTTGTAGGGCTGAAAATGTTGTAAAATAAAAATAAAAAGCAAACTGGGTTACAGAATAATTTGAAAAAAATATAAAATAGTTATAAATAATTCTAAACACTCAAGAGATTTGAATAGTTAAAAGTAATTACAATGATTTTAATATATTAAAAAAAGATGTGGAGAATGGTGGTCAACATAAACACTAAATAAAATATTTAATGAATGCCGGCAGTTCCATAAGCTCTTGATTTTTTTGTTTTTATTGTTACTAGTTTCTTTACATATATACTTCTATTGTGTTCATGCTTTCATTTTATAAACACATATAATTTTTGTTTCAATTGTATCACAATCTTTGCCACCACAGCAATCATGATGTATTGTTTTGCTATTTCTTCCGTTAATCTTGACAATCTTCTTCTGATTGTCAATCAGAATTGATTGATTTATTAATACTTAATGTTAGTACTTAATATTAATTAACATTTAATTATTAATACTTAATATTAATTAACATTGAATTATTAATACTTAATGAAGCTGAGATAATGAAGACATAAAAATGTAAATAGTTCAAAATACGTACTTCTGACCCTCAATATATAAAAACACAATATTTGTTCAAGAACCTTCTTTGAGTTGCAAGTTAAAAGAGAAGATATTTAATATTAAATTATTTTTTTTTAATGTTAGTAATTCAAATTATGTTCAAAACATTGATGTATTTGTTGATTAACAAATGCCCTGGAGTAATCATATTTCCCAAACTACCCTAAAATCCATTTACACCCTTAAACAAATCCTCAGATTATGTGATTCTTTGCAACTAAAAACCTGTCAGCTCTTGATTTCCTCCCTAATTTTTCTCCACTTTGATAATGGCTTACTTGCACATGGTAAGCATGATATCATCTGATAGATGCTCTAGTTTTGCAAAAACTTAATCACAAAAAACTTGTAATTGCCAGTTTATTTATAGAAATAATAAATTGCCTTCAGATATAAAGTAATTATAAATTATTTTATATAGATCAATAACTATTCCAATCACACATACAATTAGTGAAACACAAAACCTATGAACTAATTAAAATGTTAGACTGAAGTGTGCAAGCATCTTGCCACGAGACAAAGGAACTTCAGCTACCATTTTAAAATTAATATTTTGTTCATTAGGTTATATATTCTATTAAATTCCGATCTGCTGGCAATTATAAAGTAAACAATATCGTAACCATCCATTTTGTTTTTTACATTATTACCATTATTAGTTGGTATAGCATTAGGTTATGACATATTATGTACATTTTGTTCTTTCATTTTTATCCAGCAAAATAAATACTACAAATGTATTTTATGATTTTTCCCTGATTTAACTAAATCTGTGTTCTGAAATGTAAACCCTCAATTCTGAGGGACTTAAGACCATCTTAAAGGATTTTAATGTAGCTAAAATTAAATCCGACAAGCAAAAAAAAAATATATATATTATTTTTTTTGCCTAACTTACTGGAGGTATTTTTAGGTTTTTGTGAATTTATACTCATTCAATATAATATTTTGCTAATTGCAGTAAAAAAAAAAAATAATCAATTGGAGCATAATTATTCCACTGTGCTATAACAGTGAACAGTATTAAAAAACTTTTGAAAAAAAAAAATGAAAAATTGAACTGTAAAAGTGAAGTTAAATATTTTTATAAAAAATAACAAACAAACTTCAACATGACACTACCAATCTACACTAAATTAAAGAGTGATTTAGGAACCTATAAACTAAAGTTAAAGATAAAAACAAGACCAACCTAGACAAATTAGAACCGAAGATATAAACAATACATTTTTTTTATTTTAAACTACTTTTTCTCCCTAATAAAGGCATAAAATCTAAATTTTATTGTTGAAAGAGAAGAAAGTTTGCACTATTTGTGAAATTAAACAATATATAGATTGGTATGTATAATGTACATTGATTAAAATTATATAGATTAAGTTTATTTCCGAGAGATTCAGAGTTATACAATGAGAATGAGCTAATGTTACAGTGTTAGTAGCGAGAAACTTGTTTTGATTAGTGATTTTGACTTTTTTTTAATATAGGATTCATATGTGTAGCAAGTATTATAAACAATTACCAAAAAAAATTACTGTATAAAGTACGGATTATTTGTCCTAAAACTATAATTTAAAATAAAGAAAATACCTTGTAGTTCAGCACTAAGTCCCATGATTTCTCTGATCTTTTTCTCAGCTTCTTCTGTTTTTTCTTTAATAGTTTTGTCCTGATTCAACAAGTATGCTTCTTTTTCTTCAAATAATTTTGCTTTGTCTTGTAACATTTTTCTCATTTTCTCCATTTCTGTATTTAGTAACAATGTCACCTCAGAACTGCTACTTTTCAAAGCTTCATTTTGCTTCATCAATTCATTATTATTCTCTTCAAAAGCGGTTAAAGTACGCTCTAGTTCATAAACTTTGGAAATCAATGCTTTATTTTTAACTTCAAGGTTTTCCTTTTCCTGTAATAAGTTCATGGCATCATTTTCAAGACTAAGAACCCTTTTCTGTAAATCTTCAATTACCAAAATTTTGGTTGATAATTCATTTTCAGATAATTTCATCTTATTTTCCTTGTCTTCCAAACTTTTACTTAATGAGGTATTTTGAGTAACATAGTTATCAACATCGACTTGCAACTGATCAATTGATTTCTTTAAATTATAACATTCGTTTCGGACTGTTTCTTCATTTTTTTGTAATTCTTCTAACTCTTTGCACTTCAAACTATAAGCTTCTTCCACATTCTTACAATTTTTTGTAGAATTTTCGAGACGTTCTTTAATTTCAATAATAGCTTTCTCTCCTTCCCTCTTGAAAGAATCCAACTTCATTTCCAATTCTTGTACTCTGTTTTCATGCAACCTTATCTCCTCAGCTGAGGAAATTTTCAACCTACTAAGTTCATTCTGTTTTTCAATAAGATCAGAATTTAAATTTACTAACTGCTGTGATGAATCAGTTGAAGTGTTCATTAATTGTGAAACATCATTTTCCTGTAAAAATAAATAAATAATAAACAAAAAAAAAATATAAATAAAAAGAGAATTAAACTAACTAGGTTTTGAAAAATAAAATAATACTATTAAGAATAAATATTTTCAGCCCAGGACTCACATAATTCCACTTCAATAACCTTTGGTAACTCCATAAACACATATCCAATAATTAAGAACAACAGATTTTCCTTCTCAAAAATTCATCCAACTCCCTTTTTCCGAAATTTATCAACAATTCTCTTAATCAATTATCATTTTCTTTGAAACTTAAAAAATCCTGATTAAATCTGAAAATCTGTATAATAAGCTAATATAATAAATCTTCAGCATAGCCATTCCTTCAACCAAACAATCTCCCCTGCCCATCTAATTAATTGTGACATCAGTGAAGAAAATATAAAGAACCTCTCTGCCTGAATTTCCACAATTTTTTTCATTCCTAAACCACACAAAAAATTTCAACTCATCAGCTAATCCAAATTTTTCAACCCCTAACTCTTCTCTCCAAATAATTCTTAATTATTCATTCATTAAGATCTTGCAGATTTAGAATACCTTTAGAGATGGTACCCTTTAGGGAGTTGTCTCATTTCCATTTGTAATATTAACCTTAATCACCACTTATCATTAACCATCTATCTCTTCAATTTTTCCTTTAAATTTTTTAAGGACCTTCACTTGATTTATCCTTAAATCTTAAAAACAATATCATTATCACTTAAACTGACAAAATCACAAAACTTTTATTACGGAACTGTTCTCCTGTATCTGCCCTGAAATAGAGAAAGACAGTAGCCTTGAGGACTAGAGAATAGGAAACAGCCAAGAATGGCCAATCTCTTCTGTTCCCATCCCATAACAGTAATATAATAAGCTAAAAATGAATCGATCATCTTTTTCAGCCCGTACATTTAAATTTATTTACAAGGGCACCAGGAAAGTTTTGCAATGCAACTTTATTTTCCAAAATTCTTCAAAATAGTTTTTACCACACAAAATACAATTCTCCATCCATTATAGCATATACAGTGACCTGATCTTGAAGCACCCTCATGCTTAAAAGTTTCTCTTTCAAACCCCCAGTACCACTTGAATATTATAATACTATGAAGACAATCCTCTCCAGGTGTAAGCAGCATTTCCTCTTAACACTAGTCCACACTTAATCCATGTACAAGTTTTAATGTACAATCACTTTTTATTGAACTTTAGACCAGGACATCTCCAGCATCTTTCAATAACACAGTCAGAAGGGAAAAGACCCAATCACAATGTCTCAGCCAACTGGGACAGGTCTACACATGCACCAACCCATCCCTCCTCATTTGTTATCCTATCACTCATATTCCAAAACTTTTCTAGTGTCATTATAATATAACCGGAGACATAATTTTCTTATTGTGCGCAAAAACAAATTGATTGGTTATGTAATAATCTTGAAATCCATACAGAACAAAGGCAGAAAATAATATAAATAATTATGTAAAATAAATCTATGGTATATATGGTTAAGGAAAGTATTGCGACCCTAAAATATTTCAAATAATTAATGGATTTTTAATCATTTTAGTGCTGGAGAATGATATATTGGCCTTTGCTGCACTAGCAAAAAGTGCCAGTGCCGATTATCGGCCCACACCTTGTAGCACTTTACTATTATCATTGCAGGACCATTGTTATAAATGGTCTAATTTCATTACAAGAGAATTTAAAGAAATAGTTTTTCAACAACAGCGTAATGAAATAAATGAAAATGTGACTTATCGTTCATAGTTACTAACAATTAATCCATTTAGTGCTTACCATGTATCTAGAAGTTATTCTTTATTTTTCTTATGCAATGTTATTTAATTTGTAACAAAATATATTGGAAAAGCAAAGTATAATGTTATGATGAAAAGATGACTTTTCATATGTGCAAATACGTTTTGCAAGAGAAAACTAAATTTTTATTTTATTTATGATCATTAATACCTTTGTTATTTACATAATTTTCAATGAAAATAGAAAAATTAATGTCATTGTTTTATTCTCTATTTCTTTCTTAATACAATGCTTTTTGAAGTATGTAAATATTGCTTTTTGTTTGGTTTCTATGAGCCTTTTTCTGAACTCTAGTAAAATCATGAAATTCGGCCAGTTATCTTCACATAGGAACTTCTTTTTCCCCTGGCTCTAAACAGGGTTAAAGGAAATTTTATTGCATGTCATAAGAGACACCACCATTAATAATTTAAATGTTAAATATTATATATTAAATTTGGGATAAACTGATCAATAAGTTAGTGAGAGAGATGTTACCAACAAACAGCCTGCATTTATCATAGAAATATTCATAAGTTTGCTATAAGATCCAGTTGCTTATAAGTAGCTATAAACCTACATAAATAGTGTTACGTAAAATAAATAGCTTGGTTTATATTGTAGATGGAAAAGTAACTAACATTTTATTGAATTGGTTAGAGACATCAAGGTAATGGAAAAATTATTAGTAAGACACTTATGATTGTTTTTAATAATCATTCCAATCCTTAATCTAATTATTGAAGTGTTAAAATTCGGTACTTACCAGCTTTTGTTTCAAAATTTGAAGTTCAGAAGACTGTTCGACAGCATTATTTAATTGTCTCCTCAAATCTCCAATTTCCAACTCTAAAGTCTGTACCTGATTTCTAAAGGAGTTTTCAGATTCCAATGATTGGTTGTACTTTTGAGAAAGCTCTGAAATAGATAAGACAGTATTGTTACAATCTAATCTCACAAACCTTCTGAACTTCTTACATCCATTCAAGAAAAACATAATTCTATATTTAAAAAAAAGTCATATCTTTTACTTAGCCCTTATAAAAAAGAGAGAGAGAGAGAGAGAGAGAGAGAGAGAGAGAGAGAGAGAGAGAGAGAGAGAGAGAGAGAGAGAGAGAGAGAGGAGAGAGTTTGTTATAAGAAAGTGAAAAAATATGATTTAAAAAAAATAAAAATAAAAATAATGTTACCTGAATATTCCTGTTCTAATTTTGCTAATTGAGAAATTTTGACATCCATTTCAGAAACTTGTTTCTTAACTATTACTTCTAAATCAGAGCAATGCTTTTCTACATCAA
Organism: Halyomorpha halys; assembly: GCF_000696795.3. NCBI lineage: Eukaryota > Metazoa > Arthropoda > Insecta > Hemiptera > Pentatomidae > Halyomorpha > Halyomorpha halys. The sequence goes on from NW_027106975.1 coordinate 36,870, forward strand.
CTATTTGTCCATTTTTAGCTGCTAGTTCGTTTTTCAGTTTATCGTTTTGTTCTTTCAAATCAAAAATATTTCCTTCAAAAGAATTAATCTGTTCTTTCAAGCTAGAAATTTCAGTTTGTGTTTTAGATAAAATATCATTTTTTTCAGAACATAAATTTGTTATTTTGGAGTTAGCTTCTTCCAATGTCTGTGTTAACTCTTTTATTTCAACTGATAACTGGTCTTTAATTGTTCCAGAAGTCTCTTTTGATGTTGCTAATTCTATTTTCAATTGATCAATTTCCTTTTTAAGACCACTCATTTCTGTTTCCCTATCATTTAAACTGTTTTGATGTGATTCTAAATTCTTTCTTAAATCATTAAGTTCTTTTTGTATAGAAGAATTTTCCTTCTCATGAACATCAACTTTAATTTTTTCTTCAGAGAGTTCTTTTTCTTTATTAGATAACTTATAGGAATACTCTTCGAGTGTCTGTTTTAAATTTTGTATGTCATTACAATACTTCCTATCTATATCAGATAATTTATTGTTAGAAAAATCAGTGAACTCACTAAGTTCTTTTTTCAATGATTCATTATGTTCCTGTAACATATGAGATCTTTTCTGAGCCTCAGACAATTCATCCTTGAGCTGATTTACTTGTGTCAGCAAATTACTCATTTCAGCACACTTACTTTTCAACTGTTGTTCTCCTTCTCCCAGTAATTTATTGTAAGTTTCAGCTTCCTGCAGTTTAAACTCAACAGTACTTAATTTACTTTGCATTTCATCAATTACTTGCTGCTGTTTTTGAGTTGTTGATTTATAGAAATCTTCTGATTTCTTCAACAATTCATTTTGGGTTTCTCTTTCAGCCAATGATAAAGATATTTTAGATAACTCTTCCTTCAAGATTGAAACTTCTTCACCTATTTGTGGATTTCCCTCAAGCTTTTCTTGAAGCTCATTATAATTTTGCTCCATACGATTAGCCCTGTCCATAGTATCAATCAATTCCTTTTTAAGATCATTTTCATACTCAGTTTTTGCCTTCTTCATAGCTTCCAATTCAGTTTTCAATGAAGCTACCTGTTGCCTGGCAATATTAAGATCACATAGTTCAGCAAGAAGACTTTCCACTTTGATTTGCTCTTCAGCAAGTAATTTCTCCATTTCCTTGATGTGATTGACATTTTCAGCATGTACATCCTAAAACAAAATTAAATTAAAAGCTGTCCAATACAAACTGAAATGTCAGACTTTAATGAGTGAAACATTCCTAAATGTTTATTTTTTTCTGCACAAAGTTTGTTATCTACATGTCCTTTTCCAAAGCCAACAATGTGAGTGAGTTATCAGATGGATCTACAGATGAGTCAACTCTACACGTTTCCTCAACCCCCTCCTTTGGTCCCATAATTAATGTCACAAATAAACCAACCCATTAGCATTAAATAATTAAAACCCTTTTGTTACTTGAAACATAAAGGCAGTACCAACATCAAGAAGTTGACCTGTTAGGGAAGTGAACACCCTTTTCCAAATATAGTGAAATTTAAAATTTTAATGAAGTTAAGTAAATGAAATGTGTATCAGAACCTTTTTTACAAACCTCAATATCAGATTTATTGATGGATTCTTCTTCTGCTCGAAATTGAGCATCTTCTAGTTGTACTGCAAGATCAGCTTTTTCGTCTTCCAACTTCTTAATCTTTCCTAGTAAATCTTCAGCCTTTTTTTCTGATTCCACACGAAACTAAGAACAAAATAAATCATAATTAAAATATAAAATTATATTTTAAAAAATATTGTTTCTTTTATTTTTAATTCTTGTATTATTATTGGAACAATCAATAATTTCTTCTTTAAGACACTTCATATTCTTTCTTTATAAAAAACAATTTTAAGTAAAATCAACACATCCATTAACTTAGGACCAGTGAATTTGTGGACCAACCAGATCAAATTCAGCTTTCAGAAGGTTCAACTGCTTTTCTGCTTCTTCAGTTTGTTCAGCAGCCCTCACCATTCGAGATCTGTCCAATTCCCTTTCCTTCAGTAACTTTTCGATTTGCTCTTGCTTGCTTTTTAATAATTCCTGAAACATTAAATAAATTTATGGATTAATAAATCTCAGAAACTATAGATAACAAGTTCACTAACAAAATAATTTAACATAAATTATTGTGCAGAAATAGCACCTTACTATAGTTATTGCAAGAGAATAGTATCTCAATTCATTTAAAAAAATTAAAATAAAATTAATATTTAAAATCATATAAATTATATCTTTTAATTATACAATTAAACTAAATTTATAAAACATTATAAACGATCCGTTTTCAAGGCAGCATAACAGGGAAATGATACAAATCATTCATTACACAATGGTTTATCTGTTAAATTTCAATTGGTCAGGGATTATTTGTACATATACTACACTCTCGGTCAACACTAACAGAGTTAAACATTTACATCTATTAATAAACAATATACTGTGATTGTACTAAAAAAAAAAAATAATAATAAATTTTTAATATAAGCTATCATTATTTTATTTTCTGTAAAATTTAAAACTTACTTTATATAATATTTAGGTGAAGGGAATCAGTTCATAAATATCAAATAGGTAAACATTGTAAATAAAAAACAAAATTTTAATTGTATTACTCATATATTTTTTTTTACAAATATTATACACTATCAGGTGCAGTAATTTTTAGGAAAAATAAGTTTGATATGATATTTGTGACAAAACCTTAAAATGTAGAAAAACATATTATTTTGTGTATTTTAAAAAAGTTCAGACAAAAAGGTTTCCTGAAAGGAAACATATGCATATATAGTCGCTCTACAGTAGAGATATTGGGCCTTCAAGTTCAATAAACGATGAATTTGTTATTTAGAATTACAAGTTCAGACCCACATACATGTGAAAGTAGATGGGATATGTTATCTTTATTTTAAATTAATCATACTTTAAATTCTACTCAGAAGCGCAATGAGACCAGACCATAAATACTAAAGATTACTAATAACAAGAAAGCGATAGTTAATTATTGTTTATATAAATCTTTTTCTCTTTTAATTTATTTCAAATAACAACTGAAATTGGGTTATTTTTTTATTGTTTCATAAATTAACTAAAACTTTTATATTATAACAGATATATGTGAAATGAAAATTTTAAAAATACATCTAATATTCCTTCCATTTTACATGTCCACAATCCCTCATACAAACTTGTAGCAAGAGATGGATAGTACTTGTTTACTATCAGTACTCAGCCCATCCTAAGAGGACTTTTAAAAGTTCTCACGCAAAGTTAGTAATATGTCAGTCAAGTACAAAAAGTACACATGGCTTATACTTTGTTACAAAAAGAACTCAGCCAAAATCAATTTAGTGCTTTTCCATTGTCAAGCTCTTACTTGTCTAATTATAAAAATACAGTTAGTAATTAGACATTCACTCTGGTAGCTATTGATTTATTTTAATTTTTCAGATTTCTTTGAGTTATTGCACATCATTACTGTTGATAAGGTTAAAAGCTTTGAATACAATCAATTTCAATTTGAGACATAATCCAAACAGGACAATATATGAAAAAATGTTTTCCTACCAATCGCCATTACAATTGATTAATTGACAATTGATATCACTGTCAAGGTAAATACATGTGGCAGTTTGTTTACTGACATTAAATGTACTATCAACTATAACGCCAAGCCTAGTACGACAGTGCTGCCAATATAGTAAAAGATTAGTTTTACCTCTCATCATCTGAGATATTTTATATCTAATGTATGTAATAAATAGTCTTGTACTCTAGTAGAATAAAGTACTCAATTACATTTAACAATATTTAAAGTACAATAACCCTGAATAAATGAAGAAAATAGAAAGTATTCCACTACTTTACTTTTTGAACTCATCAATCATCAACAAAGTTAAAGTTAATCATCAACTAAAGAATTCAAACAGGGTGTGTAATTGAGTAAAATATTCAGAACTCTGTATTTCATACTTAGAGTACTTCTTAGATATCTCCACTTTTAGCCGTCTTCCTTTATTAATTCATCTTCATCATTTCCTCTTTTACTTGGAACATCCATCATTTTGTCTTCTACATTTTTTTTAAATTGCTCAGGATTATATCTTTAGAGTTTTGCTACTGAAGCAAGTACCATTGAAAGTACTATACTTCTCATCACATAATGTGCTGGAATATGTCTTCAAATAGAAAATTCAATGAAGTGATGAGACTAATATGGGAGGCGTGTTATAACACAATAAATGGATGGCTCCTAAAAGTCTTTTGGCTGTCTATCATCAGCCATCCAATATACTTGTCCGAACAAAATCATTAACCAAAAAGCAATGTCATGGAGGATACTTATTTCTTGGTTAGTTCATATACTTACATCATAGAAGTAAAATTAGGGTGATATTACACATTTTTCCTTTTTTTTAACAACTTTTCTCCCTTCTACCTTCTTCACTGACATCTCCATTGGACATTTCAAAACCTTAATAACCAAACGTAAGACATTTGGCAATTTACTGATATTAATATCTAGTAATAAATACTTTAAATACATAAATATTCTGAATTATTCAACCTCCACTTTTAGTAATCTTCAATATACTCTGTGAAAATATTTTCATTATCCTCACGCACCTTCTGATCATTTACAAATCAAAGTATAAAAGAATACTTCCATCCTATTGTATTTCTTCCAATTTTTTATTATTACTTCCATCCTATTGTATTTCTTCCATTTTTTTATTATCACTTCCAAATGATTATTAAAAAGGTATGATGATAAAAATATATCCCTACTACATTTCCTTGTCACCTATAAACTTTACTCATGCTAGCTTTGAATATTTCTCAATGCCCAAAGCATTAATGCGATTGATTTCAAATTCATCAAGGCAGAATATGATATGCAATTACCAGGGTTGATCAAATACATATAGTTATTATTTTTTTTATATATTTATTTATAAACAAACCAAACCTCTTGCATCTCTTGATTTATTTTAGTCTCCTTCATGAACTACACATTTTTTCTAACAATTTGAAAGCTTGGATAATGCTTGTAGATAAAAGTTTTGAGAGCGGGTTGTCAACCAATTGCTTCACTTGCTCCTCAACTTCTTCTATCTATCTATCTATACGTGGCGTACAGCCCAGTTTGGACCTTGGCCTCCTCAATGAGCCTTCACCATGTAGCTTGGTATTGTGCGAACGCTCTCCAGTTGCCTGGAATCCCTGACGACGGCATCCCCTCATCTCAGCCTTGGCCTGCCTCTTCCTCTGGTCCAATACAGCCTCAACTTCTTCACAGTTTTAAAATCATTTTCCTCCAAGAGATTCTTTCAAGAGTGCAAACAAATAATAGTCACAAGGGGCAAGTTTGGGTTAGAAGGATGTCTGAGAGTTTCTCTGCCCATTTCTTCCAAAATATCTCGAGTCAAGACAGTGTGAGGTCTGGTATAGTTATGGATGGTGGCATCTCTACTGGCTATACTTCTTCTTTTGTTTCGATAGTGAATTTTTGACAACTGACAATAGTAATCCACTTTCACAGTAAATAGGCTCTCAAGTTCAATAAGCTCTTACATGGTACAAATGTTGTCACCTGTCACACGTTGTCCTTGAGTGCCTATCATGATATTTCTTTTCAACTTTTCCTTATGCACCCTCTTTAAGTTCTTTATCCTACATAAGCAATTATAACTTTTCATTATAATAGCTTCCAAATTACTACACTTTTCTCAAAGAATCATAACAATCAATGTATGCAGACTTGGTAAACATATAAGTATTTCTTTGAAGCTGGAACTAATGAAAATATGTAGGCAATCAGATTACTAATATTTTCCTAAATTATTTGATCTGTGGCTAATTATTAAAAGCACTTGCACTATTTGTTTTCTTTTTAAGAAAAAAAAAAACCTCACTACATCTAATCTCTTTATTTGATGTTCTGGACAACATTTGGTATACCAGTCCATTTTTTATTCTAATCTTACTTATTTTGTTACATATCTTCTTTTCAAGGGATTTTTCCTGACTTCTAAAAGCTCATATTTTTCCCCCTGAAACTATTTGTCGAATTTCATCTACCTTTCACTCTCCTTCATATTACAAGATGTGAGCTTCATATATTTAACAAACCCTGTTCAGCCATCATTTTTATAAGTCACTTTTCTATTTTAAATTTTATGTTCAATAAAACAATATATAATATTTATTGAGTGACTAATAAAAGTTGAACAAAAATATGAAATAATAATACATTCTTACAATGCAAATGGAACCACATTTTACTAACTAAAATTAATATATTATATAAAAGCTTAATAACATAATTAAATCAGATGCTAATGATGCTCTATTTTAAGTTCAACTAACTATTATACCCAAGGATTTTTTACTAAAATTCTTAAAACATGCTTTTTTACCTGAAACCTACAGTATATTGTGAAAAAAAAAAATTACAAACATTTGTAAACTAAATTTTTCCTCATTTATGATGTAATTTTTCCATATTTTTATACCTACCCAACTTGGAAAAGCAACTGACTTAAAAATCTTTACCATGCATTGTTCCAAATTTATTCCATAAGCCAACAGCCAGATTTTTTATTTAGTCCATCTTTAAAACCCGATCTCTTAGAAAACCTTTAAATGACCAATACTAAATACTATTTTAATCTTTCTCCCCGAGATTTAGTTCTGCTAATATTGTAACTTATTTAATTAAGGATGACCCAGGTAGCGGTAAAAAAGGATCACAAAACAGTAAAAACTATTTATTCATGGCTTTTGTTTATATATACCTACTTAGTTTCAATGAAAACATACAGTATATGGATTTATTTTTTGATGAAATAAAACTCATATTAAAAAATAAAAACCAATATCCTTGTCATTATTAGCACTGCTAGAGGAATCAACATAAAGTTTTACCAGCTGTTGCTGAAAGGCTGGTCATAAATAAATATATCTTCAAGCAAAATATAATTCAAATATATCTTAATTATATAAATAAATAATCTCAAATAAGGGATAGAATAGATTGGATCTCAGTCAACACCTGATTATCCTTGATGACATAAATGAAAATAATATTTTTTCAAAAAAGTAAACACAGAAACTGTCCATAAAGCTAGAAGTAATGAAAAAGTTGATAATGAATCTGGAAAATAAGAGGACAAATCTATCACCGAGCAACGATGAAGTTATGAAGTGGTACTGCAATATAAAAGCGGTTGCCTTCATTATTTAGAGCATGAAAACATGTTACTGGCTTAGAAATTTGTTTTGCAAAAATTCAAACTATAAGAAAGTGTTTTCTAACATAAAATTTTGTTATTAAAAAATCTAATTATTTTTATTCTTTTACATAAAACATATACTACAAATTATTTCTTATTCTTGTCAATTAATATGTAGATTTACATATTCGAAGCAAAATAATGTTAAATTATCTGCACCAACTCGATTCGACAAATTATAGGTAATTGACATTGCATTGATATAACCTAGTAAAAAGAACTTTGATTACTTTTCCACATTAACTTCAATTCTGTCAGTCATCTACACATGCATTTCATATGTAACATATCACTTCCTTTAAGGAAATCAACATGTTGAAATTAAGTAATGGATGACAATTTGGGAGACTGTAAATTTGAGAATGTAAATAGCTTTAAACATCTAGAATTTCTTGTTAACATGAAGAACAATATTTAGTTGAAAAAACAAGCAAACATATTACAAAGAAGAAGCCAGGATCAGGTCAAATGCAGTAAAAACTTTAAAAACAGAGTCATCCAAAAGTAAAATCAGTGCTGAATGTCATTGAAGGATTACAAATGGTTCATAAATAATTCATGCTTGCCATATTGTCAATTCATCCAAGGAAGGTGAAGAAAATCCTAAGAAGATAAAATGAAAGAAAAGTGGAGTTGAAATGAAGAAAGAGACTTGTCATTTAATTGACTGAGACTTGTCATTCAGTGAGTTGTCATATAATTGAGAAAAAAATTTTTATCACTACTTAATTCAGATGCTATTCATTTCTGGCTAAAAAGAATAAACAAAAACTATAAAAATTAACAAAACAAACAAAATGAGGAAAGGGAGTTATAGGTGAATTTTCTTCTTGATAGCAATGTTAGTAGTATTGAGACTTTGTTAACATATTCTGTTAATTAATAAACTAGAAGTAATTTGAGAATTATTCACTTAAAATGAATAATTCTCATTAAAAAAATATATATTTAAAAATATATTTTCTTACATAACTAAAGTTAAAGGTATGGATGAAGACAAAAGTCACCAATCAGTAACCTGTTTTAAAGCCAATTATATCGGTCTTATAAATGAATAGCTTTTTTTGTTTAGTTAATTTTTACTTATAAATACAAATAAACTACTTGTTTTTTTAAAGTAAAACTTCTTTGGATGAGGTAGAGCATATCAGCCTGGATCAGACAAAAAGTGAAAGCTCCCCCCTCTCAATAAATAAAATAGTATAAAATATTGATAAAATAAAAGACATAATTCATTTAATTAAGAGAGATTTCCCTGAATCAAATAATATTTCCTTATCCAGAAATAATAAATTCATCAACAAATGCTAGAAGTCTCACGTGTAATTTTTTTATTTATATCCCTTTGTTATGCTTAGAGGTAGATTCAATTTACATGATCCCATTCAGCAATGTAAATGCAGTAAAAGAGATTCATGTACTAAAAGTAAACAATGGTGTGTAAAAATGTGGCGGACCACTGCAGTCATACCATTTTACTCACTAATCACCTTCTAAATGTAAGTATCACTGAAGATCAGTTAATTGTCCTTTTTATTCTGTGTTGGATGCATATTTTTTTAAATACCCAGTAGCATGGGAATCCTTTATAATCCAATGAAGCTCTACGTTTGTATAAATATGTAAAATATTATATTCATTTTTAACCTGACAGAAATAATATAATAATAAAAAAATATATAAAATACAATAGATTTCCTCCAACTCCTTAACATACTTAAATAATTTTAGGTTGAACACAAATAATTCATAGGATAGTGAATGTTAAAGTTTCAAGAATAAACATTCACATAATTTTTACCATTAACAGTATATATTACACAAACAGTATGACATAAGAGGAATAATTAATAAGACTTGACAAAACATAAAACAATTTTTTTGAATTGAGCCATGCAAGCAATCCATCTTTTACACTTAATACATTTTTTTCCATAAGACAATTACTTTTTAGTCATCAAAAGAGCTCACATATTTTAACAGAAAAATTAAAATAATTACAAACATGTCATAATATACAATTTGTTTTAAACCAGAAGAGATTAGTGAAATGTAATCATTAATACTAAATAGTTTTATTTATTAAAGCATCACATTTTCAGAATCTTGTGGTTAACAAGAGATCAGCAATGTAGAAAATTAAAAAGAGATTAGTTTATCTTTGTTGTTTAAGTAAATAATAACATTATAAACAGATTCACAAGGCAAGTCGATCATACTTAGAAGCAGTGAAGCTTGTTTAAAAGAAATTTGAATCCCAGTGAGGATAGTAGATAATACGTGTCTGAAAGAATGATAACATTTTTAAAACATTTATGAAGTGTAATTAGATAATTGTAAATATATCTTTAGTAATACTATTATTAGAACTTACCGTTACTTGTTTAGTATTTGTGGATCTTCTACAGCATATTCAGAACAGATTAATGTTTGTTAATACACTTTTTATAATTTTAATAAACTTTTCACCTCTGGAAATGTCCAAATCCAACATAAAGCGTAATGAAATGTTAAAAAAAAAATTGTATTATATATTAGTGTCTTTATAAAGTTCCATTATAAATTAATATAATAAAACACCATCACCACATTATTACAGTATCCATTGCAAAAACAATTTTGTTACTTAGAAACAGGCAAGTGGTAAATAGACGAAGTGAAGTAGGATTTGAAGACTAATTTAATGTTGAAAAGTTAGGAATGGTTTTATATGTTTTCTCCTAACTGACTCACATTATCATATGATTATTTGACATATTAAAGCAAAAATAACTATGTAGGATATACATCCATGCTCTTGAAATGCTGTAACCCATAGGTACTTTCATATACCAATTACCCAAGTTAGGAATGGTTTTATATGTTTTCTCCTTACTGACTCACATTATCATATGATTATTTGGGATATTAAAGCAAAAATAACTATGTAGGATATACATCCATGCTCTTGAAACACTGTAACTCATAGGCACTTTCATATACCAATTACCCAAGGTAGGAATAGTTTCCATTTGGAGAGGTGCTCCTGACCAAATTTAAATTTTTGCTTTGAGGTATGGTTTAAAAACCAAAAAAGGCCTTAATTTTTAATTTTTTTTACCTGCCAAAAGTTTTCCAATCATTGGATTTGTTAGAAATTTGATTTTTTACATAATTTAACCCATCTATAAAAGAAAAACAGATAAAGCTACTAACCACCTTTTACATTTAACGAACCATTATCTGGATGGTCTATTAATATACTACCAATTATCACAATAATAACAAACCATCACCTAATATTTTATTCTGACAGGTGTTCACATGAATTCTACAAATATTTGTTTTTAAATACATATATTTCTATAATCAGAAACTAAACTAATGCTCAAATATCCCAATTTTCAAGCAGCGGATCTAATGATAGTAGACTAAATTTTGAAAATGAAGTTATTTGTATAATTTTGTGTTGTTTTGCTTTATTTTTTTTTTAAATTTCAATCCACAAAGCAGGAGGTAATAATCACGACCATATATAGATATTAGAATACATGCTATGATTCTTGAATAATGACAGACTCATCTCCCCTCTATTTGTAGCCAGGATGTAAGGTGACTGACATTATGGGTCAAAATATTTGCAAAAAAAAAAATTATCAAATGTATGTCATATAAATGCTGATCAATCTCCTGTAAACATTACCCTGATTGTTATCATGTCTATACATACAAATATCAGTTGTCGAGTAGGATAATTAACCACACCTTTAAATATCTTCTCAACAGAACAACAACAATCAAAACTCTCACAATAAATGCTTAATACTCTATATTAATTCACAAATAAAATTATATGAAATAATCATAATATAATTTTCATGAGAACTTGAACTAGCTGATGGAATTAGCTTATCCTCCCATGACCAATACAATATTCATATATAGGGCTCGATTTTGAAAATAGGGGTGGGGAGCCAGAATGGTAACTTTCTGGAATGGATGGAACCCTCCCTCCATCTAACGGTGGACCAACCACCATTCTACAAATTATACAACATTTAATTTAATTGTACTATTCGTTATTCATATTGCGCAACTGTAATTTACCTATATTCTGTAGTTCAAATGGTATTATTTTTTTCAATATAGTGTAAGTAAGAAAAAAAAAATTGAAATCTTTATCCCATCATTTTATTTGTATCCTAAAATTTTTATTATTCCATCTTTATGTAAAATAAAATATTACACAGAATATCAATAAATATTTGTTTATATAATAGAGAGACTATTATTAATAATAGAGACTATCAAGTTATAATAAATATTTAATAAATCAATAAACATAATTCTATATACACAGGAAATAAGTTTGTCAGTTCAAAAATGGTTCTTATGAGTAAATGTATCATAACTATTACGATAGCAGCCTTTTTTACTGTGAGCATAAGGCTAGTTTATAATTTTGCATAAGTTGAAAAATCGTTCTAATGAATTTTATATGAAATAATTTTGTTTAAGTTGAAATAATTTTCCATTCTTAAGGAATATTTTCGCATAAGTTGAAAAATTGTTCTAATGAATATTTATTTTGAAAATAATCTCAAATATTCCCAATAATGATAGAATTAAAGGATTAAGAAATTAAACCACATTAATTAATTTTATGAAAAAAAAGGTTGTACTAAATCAATAAACTACTATTTTCTCCTTCAATGATTAGAATGAAAGTTGATTGAGTTCTAGATAGTAAGTTTGACTGCACTACTTTTAATTCTAAGATTGTTTGTTGTGTTTTAATAAGACTAACCAAATATTAGAGAGTTAAACAAGTAGTAAAAATTTTCAAATTGTTACAGGAATATAAAAAAAAAAAAAAACTTTGTATTTAAAACTCTATTGCCTTGCATTGAATTGGTTAAAAGTTAGTATAAGACCAATTAAATAATAAATGTATACTAAAATAGTATTATATGAATTAGAAATAAATATTTTCTGAATGAGTAATAAACAAGCAATGTTTATAAAAAAAAAAAGTCAAATAAGTTCTATTTTATATTAACCAAAAGTTAATGTTACCTGAGGAGTAGCTTTGGGAGTGCCGGGGGCTAATGTTGAAGCACGTGGTAGAGGTTTCTAAAAACATAAATTAAAAAACCCGCATGATTTAAAGCTATTTACATAAGAAAATTTTATAAATTTAAATTATGAATAGAATCTTCTGAAGTAACATCAAATTTTTTTTTAATTATCCTGGAGCAATATCTTGTGCAAAATTAAATAGGTATGACAAGGGAAAAAAAATGCAGATTTCATTCCTACCTTATTAATAATCTCAACTTAAAGAGTAAAACATAAACAGAAGGTGAAAGAGTGGCTTACTCAGACTTGTTTAATTACTTCAACAAAAAGTGATGTAAAAAATACTTGAAATTTTTTATTTTATCTCAATGTTCAGTCATTTTATACCAACAATCACAAATTAAGACCATTTTAAGAAATAATCACTAACCAAATATATCTAAGGAAACGTTCAAAATAAAAAATTAAGGTTTGTGCAAGATACATTAGTTTCTCTTCACCAACACTAATATATTAGATGAAAAATTACTTCATAAATTCATAAATGCTATATTGTCTAAATAGTATTTTTTTTTTAATGTAAAATACTTCATTGAAATTATTTACAATTAAATACTGTTAATAATATCATGCTACATAAGCTAATAATAAAAGAATGTCAAACCATTGCTTCACTAAACACTTAAAAATTAAAATTACTACTACAAAATAACAACAGTTATAAAGAAAGCCTGAGAAGGAGCATAGTTCGTAATTAGTTCTACTAATAAATAAAAAACTCCAACAACAAATTAATTGTGCCATACAAATATTTACAATGAAAAAATAATGTTATGCATAGCCACAAATATGCTTAAAATCAGTGGTTCTTAACTTTTCAGTGATAGGTAACCTCTTGACCTGAAGTTAAATACATCAACTATTGATTTAAGAAATATTCTCCACACCCATTCTTAGATTTAAAAATGATTGTAAGTAATATCCCCGTTAATCAAAGAATATTATTTCAAAATATATTTCTAGATGATGGTTGGAGTAAGTGCATGACATTCATACACAAATAAGCATCCAAATGCATACCAATATCAATCAGTTCATTACTTTACCACTGCTAAGTACAATGCACTAAGGCACTGATTTTTGTTAGATGATGCAGGTTATCCTAAGCTTCCAAGCACTAACTAAATCTACTAGAACTAAAATATGAGCTTTATGATCGAGAATGATAGAAAGAATGATAGATCTGGCTCCTAACTTTTAAGTTAAAATGATAAAATGTGACATGACTTCTAAAATAAGATGCGAGAAATTTTTCAAATTGAAAGTTTGAGAAAATAGTCTTCATAAAGAGTGCAATGATAATAGCTTCAGACTGATATAATAGGCAAACTCAAGCAGTACAGAAAAAATGACACTGTGTACCCTAAGAAAAATATGGATAAAAGAATATGGAGGTCTTCTATTAGTCAGCTAGACCATAATATAACAATAAATAATAGATCTTTTAAACATCAGGTACAATATGGGAGGGGGGTAATTTCGGTGCAAGCTGTTTCTTTATAGTTCAGCTTAAGGATAGAATCGCTCTAGTTAAAAAAACAACTTAAAGAAGAAAATATATAATCAACTCAAGCTTAAGAAAGGAGAAATAAAATCTGTTTCTTAGTAATAATCTTAAAAATTTCACAGTCTAGAGATATAACTGACAATAGCACAACACAGACTGACCAATCCCCTATCCTAAATACTGACATCAGCTCCACCTCCAGTGTGATGAATTTAGATTTTTATGACACAAAATGAGGGTTTTAGTTTTTCTTTAGGATTCAGATAGTTTTCAAGTGATAAAAACAGAAACATAAATCGTGACCCAGCATTTTTATTTATTTTCACATCAAATCGAATTTCAGATATTTTTCACCACAAATGGTAATTCCTTTAAATGGGGCTCTGCTTCAGAATAAAGGAAACAACACAAACCAAAATATTTATATTTCTCTATATATGTACATATTATCTTGTAACTATAATATTGTTTCATAAATTATAATATTATAAATAAGGGTTATAAATATAAAAAATAGAAAAAAAAAGATAGAATGACAGTCCAGCTATAAAATTATAATACTAACAAATGGTAACTTAAGTCAGGAAATGCTTATATTAATGTAAATATTCAAAAACACAACCATTTAGTAGGCTATGAAAAAAATAAAAATAATAGGATAGATCAGATGGCGAAAGACAATGAAGGGCTAGAGTGCTACATGAGGATTCAGGTTGGATTATCTCTGACTCACTCAATAAAAGTGACAGGCAGGATGGTTAACTAAATGAACAATTGGGGGAAAGATGAAGAAGCATGGTACTCAGAAACTATTTCCCGAGAGCTGATACATTGTATCAGAGGAAAAGCAAGATTGAAGCTCAACTGGAAAGACAACATTGCATGTTTTGCAAGCTAAAAACACCTTTTCAAAATGAGTATGTAAAGGACCGCATGATAAGACAAAACATTTGGTAGGAGCTGATCATCGGAGAGGTCTTTGACTCTAATATGAATTTTCAATTTGCTGCATAAAAATGACGAAGCAGCTAAATAGTTTAGTTCTGTTAGGCAGTTTTCAGCAATCTCTACTACTAGAACTCATTTCTTCCACTCCTGGTTAAGAACCACTGCTTTCATCAAGCCTCAAAACATTTATATTTTTTAAAAATACATGCAACTTTAAACAAAACTTTATCAAAATATAAATACCATATAATTTGTAAAATTTGCCAGAAATTGAATCTGATACATACTGTTTTTTTTTACACATTACAAGATTTACAAGAATTTCTTTGAAAAAAATCTTTCAAAACTTTAATAAAGTTACTGATATTTCTGTAAACGTATCTTATTAAAATTAATTAACATTGAGTAATTGAAGAATAATAACTACAAGTGAAGTTTGATATTAATCACCAAAGATTAAGAATTTCTTAATACTCCTGGCTATATTGTGAGTATAGTATTACTTGAGTATTACTCAACTAGAAGAGGTTGTAATAAAGTCAAATAATTTCAAATCAAATCACACTTTCCAACTTATTTATTTTTTCACAAATTTATCATAATTTCTCATTAATCATTATATAATAGTATTTTAATTATGATTCAAGGAAAGCTGATGAATAAAAAAATAAAATAAAATGGCATTTGTTCAGAAGAATACCTTACAGAAATGTCAAGTGAATTATATTAAACAGAATAAAGATTCAAAATAAAAAAGCAACAATTAAAGCATTTTACAAATTATATTTGAAATAAAAATACTACTTACGGCTATAGGTACCATAACACCTGTTGCATGAAATTTAAAAATTTTAAAATCCAGAAAAAGATTATCTGGATAATATTAAAATAATTCATAATAAAATAAATGAAACTTTAATTAATTATCAAATCACAAGATATGAAAATCATTTACTTCAGTCCTCAAATTGAAAGTTGTTAAAAAAAAAAAAATAATTGTTTGTTAAATGACTAATTATATAATCAAAGTGTAGGAGATAATTCATACCATAAGAGATACCAGAAACAAGTTAGTACCAAAATACATTATTATTAATTAGTGTTTTTAAACTTTTAATAAAAGTGAAACATCCTCTAGAATTAATTTGGTGAGGATTAGGTTTGAGGAAGTAGATAATTAATATGAGGTAATAATAATAACTGGTAAATAATATGAGGAATAGATTCAATTAATACATGATAAATTAAGTTATTAACCACATGATCAATCATTTAGATTTTTTTTTAAAGATGTTTAATATAACAAACAACCTATAAATGTTTAAATCAAGAAAATTAAGTTTATATTTATCTATAACCATTCAACAGTATAAACCTACCACGTTAATTGCAAATGATAAACATTAAAAGAGGGAGGTAATACTTTTTTTTTTAAAAGAAAAGTAAAACCGAATCAATATGAAGTTAAAGAGGATTGATAATCTTCGTATTCAGCATTTAGTCAAAGATGCATCTTTAATTTACATTTAAGCAAGAAGAAATAAAAGTTGAATGGTTCATGAGTTGGTTTGATCCTGAGGACACCATGTAGAAAGTAAAAGGATTATTTTATACTTTTAAATAAAAGATTAATGTCACTGTTATCTTAATACTCGCTAATCGATCTATTTTTGGTATCTTTTAATTATACTATTTTGTGTATATATGTAAATAAAATAATTTTTTTTAAAATAAGAAATAAAATTTAAATTAATAAAGAAATTTTCATGAAAATTAAAATAATAAAAAATGTGAGGAGTAGCTTACAACTGATCATCATACAGCTCTAAGTAACACAGGGACATTAAATTCAGTAAACTCACCCCATTCCAAAGGAAAGTTGATCTGAAGATTTATTGTGATATTCTAATTGGGAAAAACATAAATGCTAATAATTAATAATTATAAAATCAGATGTTAGGTAACTAAACCATGCTCATGCATACCTTCAGTGAGTTGACCCCAAGCCTTACCCTAGAGGCTGTACTGGTGACGGTGCTTGCTTTTGATGTCATAGACGAAAGGCTTTCCCTCGAAGAAGTCCTTCTAACACTAGAATGATGCAACTGGCATGAAGGACGACGATCCGGTGCTGGAGATCTGGACACTTTAGCTGCTGGGGCAAATAAACCGTACTTTGGCTGGCATTGAAAATATCTGGAAAAAAGTATATATTTGATAAAAATGAAATATAAAAATATATATTTTTGTTCTTAGGCCTGAAGAAGGCTATAAACTCTAGCCGAAACGTTGGCACAATTAAATAGGTTACACCAACTTATTTGTATTTCATTTTGACCACACCCCCAACCATCTTCTCCTCCTACGTCATCCAAGGTCAACTATCTCTCATAATTAATAATTAATTAAAAATATATATTATTTCTTTCTCCTCATGTTTGACATTTCATTCCTCCCATTCTTAATAATAAATATAAACAACTATTATCTTGTTAGATATGCTGATAGATGCTTGATAGATGATGCTTTTGACTTTGAAAATATCATAAATATTTCTTTTGTGAAGCTACCAAGAAAGGCAAACATGAGGGGAGAAACATAAATACATTGTTCAACTAATCTATAGGTTTTTAGTGGACAATAGTAGGCCTTAACGTTTTATATTTTTATTCCCTTTGGCTACCAGTGAAGTTCAAATTTTGTGGTACAAAATGACATTTTCATTAACAAATTATTTTTGAAAACGTAGGAAAAATAATAAAAATTCTTTTTAAAAAATGTTTAAGGATTGCAGCAGGTGCGAACTCAGCCACAGAAGATAATTTCCTTCTCTAGCGCCAATACTACAAATTTTGCATCCAACCAATAGTTTTTATATCATTTGAATAATCTCTCAATAGGATAAAACTTTTTTAATACTTTACTTAACTATTGCAATAGTTAAAAGGAATGTAAAAACAATAATTTATAATTTTAAGCCGGTTACCCATCAAAGGTCGAACTAAGTTATCTAAGCATGGCTCGCTTAACTATGCATATAGTTGTGGAGGTTTTCCAAATTTCTGATTATACATATATATA